>NW_015390351.1:25937-31181 GCF_001527695.2 Protobothrops mucrosquamatus | reverse complement strand
GGGAAGGAGGGAGGAGATGGAAATGAGAGGAAGGAAGAAAGGATGGATGGATGGAAGGAAGGATGAAAGAAGGAAGGAAGGAAGAAAGAAAGAAAGAAAGAGGAAGGAGGGAAGGAAGGAAAGAGGGAGGGGATGGAAATGAGAGGAAGGAAGGAAGAAAGAAAAGAAACAAAGAGGGAGAGAGGGAGGGAAGGAGGGAGGGAGGAGATGGAAATGAGACGAAGGAAGGAAGAAAGAAAGAAAGAGAGGGGGAGGTAGGGAGGGAAGGAAGGAGGGAAGGAGGGAGGAGATGGAAATGAGAGGAAGGAAGGAAGGAAGGGGGGAGGAAGGGAGGGAAGGAGGGAGGAAGAAGATGGAAATGAGAGGAAGGAAGGAAGGAAGAAAAAAGAAAAAGGGAGGGAGGGAAGGAGGGAAGGAGGGAGATGGAAAAGAGGAAGAAAGGAAGGAAGAAAGAAAGAAAGGAGAGGAAGGAAGGAAGGAAGGAGGGAGGGAGGGAGAGGATGGAAATGAGAGGAAGGAAGGAAGGAAGGAGGGAGGGAGGGAGGAGATTGAAATGAGAGGATAGAAGGAAGGAAGGAAGGAAGAAGGAAGGAAGGAAGGAAGGAAGGAAGGAAGGATGGATGGATGGATGGATGGATGGATGAATGGAAGGAAGGGAGGGAGGGAGGGAAGGAAGAAATTATCCCAGTGTGAATCAGTTTCTGAAGGACTAAAAACAACATTTAGTTTCCCAAAGGGATGTCGCTTGGTCCACTCCTGACCCCACCATTGGGTTCATCTACTTCTGAAAAGCTTTTGCCAGATCAAAAGAGGAAAAGCACGATTTCCTTAAAATCAAGACCAATCAGTAGTTCTTTTACACTCACGCTCCCTTCTTCCACCTTTGAGTTGCCACCGTTGGGCAAGCGAAGGCCTCCCAGCTGTGGGTTTCACCTCCACTCAGTTTAACGTCCCCCCCCTCAGCCCTTGGGCTTCTTCCCCACGATGCACTGCCTCCAGCGTGCCCTGTGCCCCCTCCCCTTGCCACCCTACCCAACCCAACCACGGGGCCTCACCGTTAATGTCCAGGAAGTCCTCCGCCATCACCACGGGGCCTTTGTCGATGGGCTTGGCCGAACCGTTGAAGACGCGGCCTGCAAAGAGAAGCAACCGTGGGGAGGAAGGCCCAGGGACTTCCCCCCCGAAGGATGTTGGGTGGGGTGGGCCCAAGAGAGGAAGGGTCCACCATGAACAGTCCTGGGAGAACCTGAACAGGTGCCCAGTATCCTCCTAACTAAACTCAGCTGAAGGAATGTCCTTCAAGAAGCCGTCGGATGCTTCAAGATCTTCGGCTGCACGGACAGAAGGACGGAACCCAGATCACGTGAAGAGTTAGTACCGCTTTGGAAAGCCTTGGTAAAACCACACTTGGACTGTTGTGTCCAGTTTTGGTCGCCACCATGTAAAAAAGATGTTGAGGCTTTAAAAAAAAGTGCAGAGAAGAGCAACAAAGATGATCAGGGGACTGGAGGCTGAAACATATAAGGAACGGTTGCTGGAATTGGGTACGTCTAGTTTAATTAATTTAATTAATTAAGAAAACTTGAACCGTAAGAAAGGCCGAGCGCCAAAGAATGGAGGCCTTGGAACTCTGGGGCTGGAGAAGACTCCTGTGAGTCCCCTGGACTGCAAGGCGATCCAACCGGTCAGTCCTAGAGGAGATCAACCCTGACTGCTCTTTCGAAGGCCAGATCCTGAAGTTGAAACTCAAGTACTTTGGCCGCCTAATGAGAAGGAAGGACTCCCTGGAGAAGAGCCTGATGCTGGGAAAGATGGAGGGCAAGAGAAGAAGAAGGGGACGACAGAGAAGGAGGTGGCTGGATGGAGTCCCTGAAGCAGGAGGCCTGAGCTTCAATGGACTCCAGAAGATGGTAGAGGACAGGAAGGCCTGGAGGAACGTGGTCCATGGAGTCGCGATGGGTCGGACACGACTTCGCAACTAACAACAACAAGTTTAATGAAGGGAAGGACGAGGGGGGACAGGATAGCAGCCTTCCAATATCTCAGGGGCTGCCCCAAAGAAGAGGGAGTCAAGACATTCTCCAAAGACCCCAAAGGAAGGACAAGGAGCAACGGATGGAAACCCATCAAGGAGAGAAGCAACCTGGAATTAAAGAGGAATTTCCTGACAGTGAGGACAATTAATCAGTGGAACGGAAGTTGCCTCCGGAAGTTGTGGGTGGGGTTTTTTAAGAAGAGACTGGACAGCCATTTGTCTGAAAGGGGTTAGGGTCTCCTGCTTCAGCAGGGGGCTGGACTAGAAGACCTCCGAGGTCCCTTCCAGCTCTTTTATTCTATAATTCTGCCTCCAACGGGACACCCAGAGCACAGCTGAATCCAAGGAAAGTCACGCCAGAAGACCCCCGTGTGTGGGGGGGGGGCTTCCTGTGCAGACCCCTGAATGACCTGGCCCAGCACAGCAGAGCCATCGAGAAGAGCCTCTTGAAGGCGAGGCCAACACTTTCTCCAATGGCGCGCCTTCTGTCACCCCACATCAGGAGAAGCTCTCCTGGAAAAGAGCAAGGCTGGGGAGATGTTGGGTCACATCACTGTCAAAATGAGCCGGGGAGGGGGCTCAGATTTCCATCCCCGTCCTCAGGTTCCCCCAGCCCTTGACTTGGAGATCCCTAGAAGTCAACGCCAGGGAGCTCCCCCTCCTTCCCCCAAATAACCCACCACGAACATCTGGGGAACCGAGGCCACTATTCAAGAGCTTCTTCTTTTCCACAGGGGGGGAGGGGTTTTCCCCAAGATCCTGAGCGCTCTTTGTCCAGACTCAGTGGGGAAGACCGGCTTCGGATGTCCGCTCCCTTCCTTGCCCCAGAAGCAGAGGGATGGAATAGAATATAGAATATAGAATATAGAATATAGAATATAGAATATAGAATATAGAATATAGAATATAGAATATAGAATATAGAATATAGAATATAGAATATAGAATAGAATAGAATATAGAATATAGAATAGAATAGAATATAGAATATAGAATATAGAATAGAATATAGAATATAGAATATAGAATAGAATAGAATAGAATATAGAATATAGAATATAGAATAGAATAGAATATAGAATATAGAATATAGAATATAGAATATAGAATATAGAATAGAATAGAATAGAATAGAATAGAATAGAATAGAAGGGACCTTGGAGGTGATCTAGTCCAACCCCCTGCTTAGACAGGAAACCCTAGATCATGTCAGACAAATGGTTGTCCAGTTTCTTCTTGAAAGCTTCCAGTGATGAAGCTCCCACAACTTCTGAAGGCAGCTTCTGTTCCATAGGGTTTCCTGTCTAAGCAGGGGTTGGACTAGATTACCTCCAAGGTCCATTCTATTCTATTCTATTCTATTCTATTCTATTCTATTCTATTCTACTCTACTCTACTCTACTCTATTCTATTCTATTCTATTCTATTCTATTCTATTCTATTCTATTCTGTGTCGGCGAATCTATTCTATTCTATTCTATTCTATTCTGTGTCGGAAAATTTCTCCTTATTTCCAGGTTGAATCTCTCCTGGATCAGTTTCCATCCATTATTCCTTGTCTGGCCTTCAGGGGCTTTGGAGAACAACTTGACCTCCTCTTCTTTGGGGCAGCCCCTGAGATATTGGAACCCTGCTATCCTGTCCCCCCTGTTCCTTCTTTTCATTAAACTACTAGACCTACTCAATTCCTGCAACTGTTTCAGCCTCCAGTCCTTTAGCCATCTTAGTTGCTCCTCTCTACACTTTCTCTAGAGTCTCAACATCCTTTCTATAGTCTGTTGACCAAAAAGGGTTGCAGAAGACCTCCAAAGGTCCCTCCCAACTCTTGTTCTTCTGTTCAGCATCTCTGGTGGCTTTCTTCTCTCCTGGACACCTGGGCACTTTCCTATCACCGGAGCCGACCTTTGATCCTCGTGCTTCACGGCGGCCCCTCCGTGCCCTCCCCAAAGACGCCCCACCTACCCAGCATGTCCTCGGACACCGGCGTGCGGAGGATGTCCCCAGTGAACTCGCAAGTCGTCTTGTGGGCATCGATGCCAGAGGTCCCTTCAAACACCTGCAGAGAAAAAGCCACAGGCCAAGGAGCCAAAGACTGGGCCATTAAGGAGGATTAGCAGCAAAAAGCTTTCAGCCTCTCCTTGGGCCAGGATTGTCCCCTCCCTCCCTCCCTCCATGCCCATGCCTCTCATCTAGGACCCCCTTGACCCCCGTGGGATTCCCCCGCTCTGCAGGCTTCCATCTGCGTGACCCCTTGCAAGGCAATCTTCACACCTCTGCCGGGACTGGGTGGATGGAGAGGGATCGTCTCCTGCCCCGTGTCCAGGACAGATATGGCCGCCTCCAAGCCCCTTCTGTCCACAAGGGTGGGGTGGGAGACCCCCAAAGGTCTCCACGCTGGAGGAGTGAAGGTTAGCAGGCAGCCTGCTGAGGGAGCAGGCAGGTCAAGCTTGCCGCTGCCTGGATTCCAGGACACGGCAGAGTGGCGCAAAGAGGGCAATTCTCGTGATCACGAGAGGGGCTTAGAAAGGTCAGCGGTTGGTTAAAGATTAATTCTTTCATTGTCTTGTATGTATCCTAATTTACAGCCCAAATGTTGGAGATGTGGTAGCTTGGACGCTCCTTATTTTCCTATTTGGTGGACTTGTAGAAATATAAAAGCTTTTTGGATTAAGATTTGGTGGAACATTCAAAAGATCTTCAAGAGAAAGTTAAAGTTCACTCCACAATTATTTTTGTTGGGTGTTATTACAGATTGTGATACTAAAGAGACTAATTTGATGTTGAATTTGATAACAGCTGCAAGGTTATTAGTAGGGCAATATTGGAAGAAGGATTTGCTTGCCTGCTATAGAAGAATGGACGCTTAAAGTGTCAAGTTTAGCAGAAATGGCTAAGATTTCTGCCTATTTGAAGGATCATTCACAAGAAAGATACATTTCGGTTTGGAGAAGATGGATAGATTATATTCAGAATAAATATGGGACTAAAAAGTTCCATTTAGCTTATGAGTAAATTTTAGAGTATTATTAGTATTAACAGTTTATTATAGTGAAATTTTTATTAGTTTTAATTATATGATATTATTATTATTTTTAGTATTAGTATTGTTTAACAATATTCTATTGTTTAATAATTAGGATACTAATTTGTTTATGTTTTAATTATGATTATTATATTTATGTTAAAGGGGAGTTAAAGCACATTATGGA
>NW_015390351.1:18982-23665 GCF_001527695.2 Protobothrops mucrosquamatus | reverse complement strand
GGAGGAGGAGGAGGAGGAGGAGGAGGAGGAGGACTGTAGGATCCTTGGTGCCCTCTGAGCTTGGTTTTTGTCTGGCAGATGTTTCATTACCCAGCTAGCTAACATCATCAGTGCTAGAAGGGAATAAAATTTGCTCTCTGTTTAGTTACAAGTGGCTTGTCCTGTCAGTGTTGTCGCTATTCTTCTAGATCTAAACATCTGGCTGAGTGTGTGACCACCCATAGCAATAATAATAATGGAGAAAATCACAAAATCAAAAACCTGCAAATAGAAGTAGAACGACCGTGGGGAAAACGCCCCAAAGATAGCCCCCTACACTCATAGGCGCCCTGGGTGCAATCCCAAAACATCTGGAGCACCGCTTGAACACCATCGGCATTGACAACAATCCCCCGTCGGTCAATTGCAACAGGCAGTTTTGCTTGGAACAGCTGACATCCTGTGAGGAGACCTTTAAGATTAGTAAGCGACAACGTCTGCCTATCTCAGATCTTTGGGAAGGACTCGCGAGGTGGACAAAAACGCCAGATCCAGTCTCAACATCTGGCTGACTGCCACTAACCGTAACAGTTTCCGGGCTGCCTGACTCCTAGTGTCCCTTGGAAATTAGTGATTTTCACAGCAAAATGCATGAATATTTAAGAGATATAGCTCCCTGCTGCTTCCAGATCTCTGCAGAACTCAGCATAGTAACAAACACCATGGAAATGAGAGAGAGAGAAAAAAAATCTCTAGGTGGCCCCAGGAACAGAGGAGCTTGTTGTTGTTGTTAGTTGCGAAGTCGTGTCCGACCCATCGCGACCCCATGGACCACGTTCCTCCAGGCCTTCCTGTCCTCTACCATCTTCTGGAGTCCATTGAAGCTCAGGCCTCCTGCTTCAGGGACTCCATCCAGCCACCTCCTTCTCTGTCGTCCCCTTCTTCTATTGCCCTCCATCTTTCCCAGCATTAGGCTCTTCTCCAGTGAGTCCTTCCTTCTCATTAGGTGGCCAAAGTACCTGAGTTTCAACTTCAGGATCTGGCCTTCTCAAGAGCAGTCGGGGTTGATCTCCTCCAGGACTGACCGGTTGGATCGCCTTGCAGTCCAGGGGACTCGCAGGAGTCTTCTCCAGCACCAGAGTTCAAAGGCCTCCATTCTTTGGCGCTCAGCCTTTCTTAGGGTCCGACTTTCACAGCCATACATTGCAACTGCGAAAACCATGGCCTTGACTGTACGCACTTTTGTTGGCAGGGTGATGTCTCTGCTTTTTAGTATGCTAAACCCAGTTACCCAAAGCTGTCATTCCATTTGGGTGCTCAGGGTCAACGTGAATGCAGCGTGTCTGCAACGGAGGGTCCAAAACATCAAGAGGGCCGTTGCAACAGCCTGAGCCCAGTTCCCCCCCATTTTGGACGTGTTTTGGGGGCTCCTTCACTTTGGACCAGACCCCGCGGACACCTCGCTTGAGTGGGAAGTACAGAACAGAACCCAGAACCCGCTCTGCAAAATTCCTCTTTTGTATAATCGAGCTGGCCAGCCTTTGATGCCTCCGCCGAAACTTTGGCTCCGTTTCCACTAAGAGGCCACGTGTCAGCTTGAGCCTAAGCTGTGTATCTTTGTCTAAGCTGCAATCCTGGTTTATATTTAGAGCAACGGAGCCAGCAGCAGCCGTGTGGGCTGAATCCCCCTGGCTCAATCTGGCTGGCACTCAGGACGTGAAAGATTAACTGGTCTTCTTGGAACATGCATCCTTGGTCAACCCGATGCCCTCTCTGTGCCCTGGGCAGCTCTTCCTACCACCCTCAGCCCACGTGGCCACCGGACATCCCCTGCAGGGCTGGGGAACGAGGGACAGGAGGCCAGAACCAGGTTTTCTGAGCATGTCACGAGTTCCAGAGACACAGCAGAAGACCCCCCTCGATGGGTGGGGTTGAGGAAACTTCTGCTGCAGCTGGCTTCTGGGATTGGGCAGGCTGAACAGGGCAGAATAACAGAGCTGGAAGGGAACTTGGAGGCCAACACAGTGCTAGGCTGCATTAACAGAGGGATAGAATCAAGATCACGTGAAGTGTTAATACCACTTTACAATGCCTTGGTAAGGCCACACTTGGAATACTGCATCCAGTTTTGGTCACCGCGATGTAAAAAAGATGTTGAGACTTTAGAAAGAGTACAGAGAAGAGCAACAAAGATGATTAGGGGACTGGAGGCTAAAGCATATAAGGAACGGCTGCTGGAATTGGGTATGTCTAGTTTAATGAAGAGAAGGACGAGGGGGGACAGGATAGCAGGGTTCCAATATCTCAGGGGCTGCCCCAAAGAAGAGGGAGTCAAGCTATTCTCCAAAGCGCCTGAAGGCAGGATAAGAAGCAACGGATGGGAACTCATCAAGGAGAGAAGCAACCTGGAATTAAGGAGAAACTTCCTGACAGTGAGAACAATGAACCAGTGGAACAACCTGCCTCCAGAAGCGGTGAATGCGCCCACACTGGAAGTTTTTAAGAAGAGACTGGACAGCCATTTGTCCGAAATGGTATAGGGTTTCCTGCCTGAGCAGGGGGTTGGACTAGATGACCTCCAAGGTCCCTTCCAACTTTACTATTATTATTATTATTATTATTATTATTATTATTATTATTATTATTATTATTATTAACCCCTTGCTCCAAAGGCAGACCCTATACCATGTCACACAAGTGGCTGTCCAATCTCTTCTTGAGAGCCTCCAGTGCTGGAGCAGCTGCAGCTTCTAGAGGCAGGCTGTTCCACTGGTTAACTGTCCTCCCTGTTAGGAAGTTTCTTCTTAGTTCTAGGTTGCTTCTCTCCTTGATCGGTTTCCATCCGTTGCTTCTTGTCCTGCCTTCTTCAGGGGCTTTGGAGAATAGCTTGACCCCCCCCCCTCTTCCTCATGAAAACCCCTGAGATGTTGGAATTCTGCTTCTTGTCTATCTTCTCCAGAACCTTCAGGAAGTTTTTGGAAGTCCGGGGAAGACTCTGGAAGATGCCCTACTGGTTCCCAGGAAAGCCCAAATCAGATTCTTAGCAGATGAGATGGCAAGGCTGGGAACAGCCTGGTCATCTCAAGACAACCATCTTGGGATTCATCTTATATCCTCCAGGGAAGGTCCTCAGAAGCCTGTGATCATCATCGTCATCATCAACGTCATCATCATCATAATAATAATGTTGGATGGGACCTTGGAGGTCATCTAGTCCAACCCCCTGCTCAGGCAGGAAACCCTATACCATTTCGGACAAATGGCTGTCCAGCCTCTTCTTAAAAACCTCCAGTGTTGGAGCATTCACCGCTTCTGGAGGCAAGGAGTTCCACTGGCAAGGAGTTCTAACTGTCAGGAAGTTTCTCCTTAGTTCCAGGTTGCTTCTCTCCTTGATGAGTTTCCACCCGTTACTTCGTGCCTTCAGGGGCTTTGGAGAAGAGCTTGACTGCCTTTTCTCTGGGGCAGCCCCTGAGATACTGGAACATTGGCTATCCTGTCCCCCCTCGTCCTTCTCTTCGTTAAACTAGACATTCCCAATTCCAGCAACTGTTCCTTGTATGTGTTTCAAAGTTGGCATTCAGGGCCCACTCTGGGCCCTTGCGGTGGCTGATTCCAGATTTTTATCATGGATTGGATTTACATCAAGACCCCCTTGGCTCTCTGGGGCGCCCCGGGTGTCCTTTCCACTCACCTGGACAATGGCTTTGGAGCCGGCCACCTCCAGCACCTGCCCGCTCCGACGGGTGCCGTTTGGGAGGGTGAAGTTGACGATCTCTGCATACTGGGCGAACTGCGAGGGAGACACAAAAGGCAACTGAACCCTCACAACTCTCAGCTTCTCAACCCCTGGCAAAGTTTGGGGAAGGGTACATGAATGCACACCTGCCTGCCTGTCCAATCTCTCTCTCTCTCTCTCTCTCTCTCTCTCTCTCTCTCTCTCTCTCTCTCTCTCTCTCTCTCTCTCTCTCTCTCATCTATCTATCTATCTATCTATCTATCTATCTATCTATCATCTTTCTGTCTATCTCTCTCTCTCTTTCTCTATCTCTCTCATCTATCTATCTATCTATCATCTGTCTATCTATCTATCTATCTATCTATCTATCTATCTATCCCTCTATCCCTCTATCATCTCTCTCTCACACACACACATACACACACACTCTCTATCAAATCTATCTATCTATCTATCTATCTATCTATCTATCTATCTATCTATCTATCTATCTTTCTCTCATCTCTTTCTCAATCATATCTATCTATATCTATGATATCTATCTATCTATCTATCTATCTATCTATCTATCTATCTATCTATCTATCTATCTATCTACCTACCTACCTACCTACCTACCTACCTACCTACCTACCTATCTATCTATCTATCTATCTATCTCTATCTATCTATCTATCTATATCTATCTATCTATCTATCTATCTATCTATCTCTATCCCTCTATCATCTCTCTCTCACGCACACACACACACATACACACACACTATCATCTCTCTCTCTCTCTCTCTCTCTCTCTCTCTCTCTCTCTCTCTCTCTCTCTCTCTCTCTCTCTCTCTCTCTCTCTCTCCACATAAGCTAAAAGACCATCTCAGGGTGAGCAACAGTGAGACTGTCCTCCCTACAGTTTACTCAGAGATCAGTTTTCCTTTTCAGTGAACTGGAAACAAAAATTCAGAGGCGCAGCCTCT
>NW_015390351.1:13932-17912 GCF_001527695.2 Protobothrops mucrosquamatus | reverse complement strand
AGAGAGAGAGAGAGAGAGAGAGAGAGAGAGAGAGAGAGAGAGAGAGAGAGAGAGAGAGAGAGAGATGTACAACTAGATGTGGATGGATGGATGGATGGATAGATAATAGATCTCATGCATCTACTGTAATCTACCAGATCCCCTGCCAGGATTGCCCCTGTGACTACATAGTACAGGCAGGGAGGAAGAGAGGAAGGGACTGGACAGTCACTTGTCTGAGACGGTACTATAGGTTCTCCTGCTTGAGCAGGGGGCTGGACTAGAAGACCTCCAAGGTCCCTTCTGGCTCTATTCTATTCTTCTTAGAGAGAGAAGAGAAGGAGGGAGGGAGGGAAAGGGAGAGAGGGAGAAAGAGAGAAAGAGAAAGACAGGGAGAGGGGGAGATGGAGAGGGAGGGAAGGAAGGAAGGAAGGAAGGAAGGAGAGAAAAAGGAAAGAAAGAGAAGGCGGAAGGGAGAGAGGGAGAGGGAGAGGGAGGGAGTGATGGAGAGAAGGAAAATGAGAGGGAGGGAGGGAGCGAGAGGGGGAGGTGGAGAGAGTGGGCCGAAGGGGAGGGGAAGAGAGAAAAGAGACAGAGAGAGGGAGGGAGGAGAAAAGGGAAAGGGAGAGAAAGAAGGAAGGAGAGAGAGAAAGAGACAGGGAGGGAGAGGAAAGGGGGAGAGGGTGGGAGGGAGAGGGAGGAAGAGACAGAAGAGAAGGAGGGAGAGGCAGGGAGAGATGGAAAGAGAGAGACAAGGAGAGAAGAGAGGGAGGGAAGGAAGGAAGGAGAGAAAAGGAACGAGAGAGAGGAAGGAAGAGAACGAGAGAGGGAGCGATGGAGGGAAGGAGAAGGAGAGAAAGAGAGGGGGGAGGGAAGGAGGGGGGCCACTGAATGTTTTTTCCCCGGAGTTTCCCCCCCACAACAGGGGAGCAGATGCCAGAGGTGGCTCTTCGGCCGCTTTGGCCAGAGTGACCACGGAGGATGGTGGCCCAGTGACCGTGGGGGGTCCCTGCAGACCCCCAAACGGCCAACCGGAGCCGCCCAGATCCCAGCCTGGGACCCTTCCTGCCACCCAGGGTTGGTGAGGCACGCTAGAAGATCCCACCCAAGGCAAAAAAGGCTCCCCAATGAGAGAGGGGTGGCCCCCAGTTCAAAAGATGCCGGGGGGTTGCGTCTACACAAGCGGGGATGAAAGAGCACAAATGTCGCACTTGGCGTTGTGAAGAGGGCTCCCCGGCCGGTCGTAAAACGGAGCTAAACTCCCTTCACCGACGTCTCGCTTAGCGACATCAATTTGGGGCCGATATTGCACAGAGGGAACGGGGGGGGGGGAAATCGGCCCTCGCCTACCTTCACGTTGTCCAGGACCACCAGGGGTCCGTTCACCCCACACACCGTCCGGTAGGCTGCGGAGAAAGGAAATTATGGGTTGGCAGAGAGGCTCGTGATGGAAAAGAACAAGCTGTGAGTTCGGAGCTGGGAAAAGAAACCTGTACATTGCGGGTATTTACAGGATTCCTCTATTGAAGTAACTGAGGTTTAAACCGTGCCACGTAATTCCTAATTTAAAAAAACAGAAACCATGGTTTGATCTTTGGCACCTGCAACCCCTGGTGGGTTCTTTCCTTTGATTCGGTGGAGAGAGACTCAGTGTGCTTTCCAAAGCCCCCGAAGGCAGGAGAAGAAGCAACGGATGGAAACTCATCAAGGAGAGAAGCAACCTGGAACTAAGGAGAAACTTCCTGACGGTGAGGACAATTAACCAGTGGAACAACCCGCCTCCAACACTGGAAGTTTTTAAGAAGAGACTGGACAGCCATTTGTCCAAAATGGTACTATAGGGTTTCCTGCCTGAGCAGGGGGTTGGACTAGATGATCTCCGAGGTCCCTTCTGAGTCTGTTATTCTGTTATTCTTTTTTTTTCTTCCTTCCTTCCTTCCTTCCTTCCTTCCTTCCTTCCCTCCCTCCTTCCCTTCTCCAACACTGGAAGTTTTTAAGAAGAGACTGGACAGCCATTTGTCCGAAATAGTATAGGGTTTCCTGCCTGAGCAGGAGGTTGGACTAGATGATCTCCGAGGTCCCTTCTGAGTCTGTTATTCTGTTATTCTTTTTTTCTTTCCTTCCTTCCTTCCTTCCTTCCTTCCTTCCTTCCTTCCTTCCTTCCCTCCCTCCTTCCCTTCTCCAACACTGGAAGTTTTTAAGAAGAGACTGGACAGCCATTTGTCTGAAATGATATAGGGTTTCCTGCCTGAGCAGTAGGTTGGACTAGATGACCTCCAAGGTCCCTTCCAACTTTATCATTATTATTATTATTATTATTATTATTATTATTATTATTATTATTATTATTATTATTATTATTATTATTATTATAGTTTTTCTGCAAGGAGTTTAAATCCTTCCCTTCCCCACCCTCCCGTCAGAGCTGAAGAATCTCCTTGGATGAGAAGCGAAACATCTTCAAAGAAAAACAAAGGAAGTCCCGTGGCCTCCTGAAAAAAAGCACCTTTGGGCCAACTGTGATCTGGACTGGAGGACGGAGAAGCTCCGTAGACATTCCGATTTTCTTCACCGAGCGAGTCCCACCCGTAGATCAGCGTGAGCGCTCCAGAGGCGTCCCTCACCGGCTTCCCATGGAGGCCTTTCCTTCACGGGCCACCACCTCCCCCCCCCCTCCAGCCGGGTCCCCGTCAACTCCACGAGGTCTGACATGCAAGCCACCATTTCTGTAAAGGTTGTGACCCGCCCAGTGGGCTCCAGTTAGCCTGGCCTCCTGAGCGGACACATCTGGGCTGCGGGGCCTCCCCAGAGGGCAGAGGGCAGGAAGACCAGGCCTCCCCCGCTGTCCGAAACGCTCAGCGTCCGGTTTGTGTTCGTGCAGCGCCTGGAAGAGCTGCTTGCCTCGGTTTCCCTTTGGCAAAAAAAAAACAAGGCGGCCACGTTCTTTGGGGAAGCCACCTGCCAAGCTTGGTGCTTCTCCACCAGGTCTACCCAGCTGGTCACCCATGGCTTTCCCTCCTTCCTTCCCAGCCACTGCTCGCTCGCTTGGCCAAAGTGACTTGTGTATAACTGAGGCGGGATTAGCATTCCTCTCCCCCCAACACCCAGATGGGCGCCCAGCTGCACCCGGGAATTTTGGAGACATCATTGGCCTCGACAGCCCAGCGACTGGGGGAAAGGTTGGCTTCGCACGTTGCACAATATGTCCTCGCTGGGGTTTGCTGGACCATCAATGAATGAGAAGGATACTGTAGAAGGCGGGTAGAAGGTAGCGAGAGGGCCCGGTCCCATCCCAAATGGAGACAAACCCCAAAGCCTTGAGGTTGAAAAGAGGGGTGCAAAGTCCTAGGAATCGGTGGCCAGCCAGATCCAGAAGTGCAAGTTTAGAGATATGCTGTCACCTGGAAGATCCTTTCTTTCTTTCTTTCTTTCTTTCTTTCTTTCTTTCTTTCTTTCTTTCTTTCTTTCTTTCTTTCTTTCTTTCTTTCTTCCTTCCTTCCTTCCTTCTTTCCTTCCTCCATCCATCCATCCATCCATCCATCCATCCATCCCTTCCACCATTCATCCATTCATTCTAAATTCTAGGCCTTCCTTCCTTCCTTCCTTCCTTCCTTCCTTCCTTCCCTCCCTCCCTCCCTCCCTCTGGAGTGGCTAGAAAATTCCCGTGCCTTGCTTCCTGCTCTTCCCTTCTCTTCCCTCTGGGCTGGCACGGCTGCTCAGTCTCCCGCCCTCTGCCAGGGGCTGGCTCTCTTCCGGTTCTTTGGCTTCCCCCCTGCCAGCAATTAGCAGCCCAGTGAAAAATACAGGGAACATTTCCTACCTGTATATGTCTTCCTCAATCTCACAGGGAGTTTGCCACAGACGGACGGACAGACGGACAGACAGACAGACGGATGATAGAGGATGGATGGATGGATGGATAGATAGATAGATAGATAGAGAGAGAGAGAGAGAGAGAGAGAGAGAGAGAGAGAGAGAGAGAGAGAGAGAGAGAGAGAGAG
>NW_015390351.1:10571-13089 GCF_001527695.2 Protobothrops mucrosquamatus | reverse complement strand
AGAAGCACAAAGCTAAAAGCACAAGCCTGATGATGATGAATGTGATTTCATCGAAACGTCGCTATGATACTTCTAATCTTACACGGGAGAAAACCCGAATGACCAAAGACTCACATATATATATATATATATATATATATATATATATATATATATATATATATATATATATATATATATATATATATATATATATATAGATAGATAGATAGATAGATAGATAGATAGATAGATAGATAGATAGATAGATAGATATGATAATTATATATATATAGAGAGAGAGATGATATATATATATATAGAGAGAGATGGATAAAATAGATAGATAGATAGATAGATAGATAGATAGATAGATAGAGAGAGAGAGAGAGAGAGAGAGAGAGAGAGAGATGATAGATTGATGATAGAGATGGATAGATAGATAGATAGATAGATAGATAGATAGATAGATAGATAGATAGATAGATAGATAGATAGATAGATATAGAGAAGATATATATATATAGAGAGAGATATGGATAGAGAGATATATAAATATATATAGATAGATATGATAATTATATATAGAGAGATGATATATATATAGAGAGAGAGATGGATAAGATAGATAGATGATAGATAGATAGATAGATAGATAGATAGATAGATAGATAGATAGATGATAGATAGATAGATAGATAGATAGATAGATAGATAGATAGATAGATAGATAGATAGATAGATAGACAGACAGACACAAGCAGATACAGATATAGATGGATGGAGAGAGAGAGAGAGAGAGAGAGAGAGAGAGAGACAGAGAGAGAGAGACAGAGAGAGAAGCAGATAGACAGATATAGATGGATGGATGGATAAATGGCAGAATCACATAACGTTGATCAAAATGGACTAAAAAGTGGGAGGGGGGCATCCCTGTAGCTCCACCCTCCTGACCCCTTGGGCAGGGCAGCTGGTTCGGGATCCCCCTGAGGAAGCCCAACAGGTGCAGAATAAACTCTCCCCGTGTTTCTTCCACCTCCCAAGATGAAGGGCCGGATTCCTCTGCCCAGTCCAGCCTCAGGCTTCCCCAACTGGGGGCTTCCAACCAGGCTGGGACCCTCTCTCGTCCGAGAGAACCGCATTGTTGAAAGCGAAGCCCCTCCTTTGCTGAGGGTATCGGGGAGACTTCCTCTCCCAGGGGAGACGGGGGGGGCATCGACCTCTCTGCCTCCTTTGGAGAGACCCCCTCCCCACATTTGTTTAGCCTTTGGGTAGTTGCTACCTTGGGGGTCTTTAAGGGACCTGCAGATGTTTGCCTGAAATTCAGGGAAAGTGGAGCACCTGTCCTGCAGGTGGTCTTCAGGACCCCCCCACCCCCCCCAGCCACTCTGAATTTCAAATGCTGACCTTGGAATTCCTACAGAGGAAGAGGAGGAGGGTCCCAAGTGGAGGGGCCTTCCTCCTCAGCCCCCCCCTTGTCCTCCTCTCCCTCGTCACTGTCGGGGTCCCTGCATGGCTCAAGCAAGTCACCCCTGCCCTGGCCATCTAACCAGGCCTGGCCAGCTGTGCCCAGGTGTAGAGTAGAAGACAGCTGGTCCTCGTCCTTGCTGGGAGGGGGGGCTGGCTTTTAGGAGCAGTGCCAGCTGCAGCTGCCAAAGGGCAACATCTGGGCGTTCGTCTGAAGGGTGTAAAGCAGGGGTGTCAAACTCCATCGCATCACGTGACGTGGCGTGACTTTCTTGGCCTTTGCGGAGCTGAGGTGGGTGTGGCCTGTGCGTGACGCATCTGGCCTGCATCTGCCAGATGTTTGATACCCCTGGTGTAAAGCCACAGCCTTTGCAGGGCAGGTGAGGAAGTCGGAGGCTGAATTCCAGGTAGGACAATTGGCCATCCTCCTCCTCCTCCTTATCCATCATCTATCATCTTCATCAACTATCCTCATCTATCATCATCACCATCATCATCCTCACCCATCATCCCTCATCATCCTAGCCATCGTGGTCATCTTCGTCCCTCATCATCATCACCCTCATCATCCATCTTCGTCATCCATCTTCATCCATCATCCCTATCGTCGCCATCATCATCCTCACTCATCTTCCCTCATCATCCTCACATTCGTGATCATCTTCATCCATTATCTTCATCACCCATCATCATCATTGTTGCCATCTTCAGGGCTTTTTTTGTCATAGAACGCCCAGAATGGAGTTCCGGCACCTTTTTTGGATGGAACCTTGTAGGGTAGGCAAGGCGGGTTGTATGACGTGTGTGAGTTCTGGCACCTTTTTTTTTTTTTATTACAAAAAAAGCACTGGTCATCTTTATCCCTCATTTTCCTTACCCATCATCCCTCATCATCATCACCCTCATCATCATCGTGGTCATCTTCATCCATCATCTTCATCACCCATCATCGTTATCCCTCATCATCATCAACGTCCCCATCCTCATCCATCCTCATCATGACCCATCCTCATCATCCATCTTCAGCCATCATCTTCATCAACCATCATCCCTCATCCTCATCCTCATCCAT
>NW_015390351.1:2367-9748 GCF_001527695.2 Protobothrops mucrosquamatus | reverse complement strand
TTTCTTTCTTTCTTTCTCCCCATCTCTCTCTTTCTCTTTTTCTTTCTCTCTTTCTTTCTCCCTTTTATACCTTTTTTCTTTTTCTCTTTCCCACTCTTTCTTTCTCTTTCTCTCTTTGTCTTTTTATACCTTTTTTCTCTTTCTGTCTTTCTCTCTCTTTCTTTCTTTTCTTTCTTTCTTTCTTTCCTTCTTTCTTTCTTTCTTTCTTTCTTTCTCTCTCTCTTTTTTCTCCCCGTCTTTCCCTTTTTCTTTCTCTCTCTTTCTCTTTTTTCCCTTTTATACCTTTTTTCTTTCTTTCTTTCTTTCTTTCTCTTTTTATACCTTTTTTCTCTTTCTGTCTTTCTTTCTCTTTCTTTCTCTTTCTTTTCTCTTTTTCTTTTTTCCCTTTTTCTTTCATTCTTCTTCCCCTCTTTTTCTTTCTTTCTTTCTCTCTTTTTCTTTCTTTCTTTCTCCTCTGTCTCTCTCTTTCTCTTTTTTCTTTCTTTCTTTTCTCCCTTTTATACCTTTTTTCTTTCTTTCTCTTTCCCACTCTTTCTTTCTTTTTTTTCTCTCTCTCTTTTTATACCTTTTTCTTTCTTTCTTTCTTTCTTTCTTTCTTTCTTTCTTTCTTTCTTTCTTTCTTTCTTTCTTTCTTTCTTTCTTTCTCCCCGTCTCTCTTTCTCTTCTTCTTTCTCTCTCTTTCTCTTTTTTCCCTTTTATTCCTTTTTTCTTTCTTTTTCTCTCTTTCCCACTTTCTTTCTCTCTCTCTCTTTCTTTCTCTTTCTTTCCTCTTTTTCTTTTTTCCTTTTTTCTTCCCCTCTTTCTTTTTCCTTCTTTCTTTCTCTCTTTTTATTTGTCTCTTTCTCTCTTTTTTTCTTTTTCTCTTTTTCTTTCTCTTTCTCTCTTTTTCTCTCTCCTTCTCTCTCTCTCTCTCTTTCAGACAGCCTCCAGGGGGTTAGAATGTGCACACCTGCGATCCTCAGGGCTCTTGGAAAGACGGTGCCTTGCCTGGATTTTAAACCCAGCTTCCTCTTTGAAGGGGACCCACCTCGGTGTCTCCAGCATCAGCCAGTTCTCCCTCGGCCTCCTTCACGGCATAGAAGGAACCTGGATGATCTACCGTTCAGCCAGAATGAAAAAAATACCTTTTTCTTTCCCAATTTCTCCTAATTGTAGCTCCTCAGAGCTTTCCTGCCTCCAGATAATAAACATTTCTGACAGATGTCGCCTCTCACTCATTTCAAGATCCAGCTGCTAAGCCACCCAGGTTACGGCACCTCGCCAGCCCGGCCTGAATCCTGAATTCTTTCCAAATCCTCTGGCTTTTTGTCAACGAAATCATTACGGGCAGGGATAGCCCCCAGGAGCCCCTACGCCAGAGGTAGGCAACCTGGGCTCTTTTATGACTCCTGGACTCCAACTCCCAGAATTCCTGAAACCAGCCGTGCTGAGGGGAAAGAGAGAGGTTTCCAAGCTGAGCCATGCTGGCTCAGGAATTCTGGGAGTTGAAGTCCACCAGTCATAAAAGAGCCAAGGTTGCCTACCCCTGGCCTAGGCCGCTTTATGACTCGTGGACTTCAACTCCCAGAATTCCTGAGCCAGCATGACTCAGCTTTGAAACCTCTCTTTCCCCTCAGCATGGCTGGCTCAGGAATTCTGGGAGTTGAAGTCTACCAGTCATGAAGGGACCATAGTTTCCCCCATGCTGGCTCAGGAATTCTGGGAGTTGAAGTCCACCAGTCATAAAGCAGCCTAGGCCCTAGGCCAGGGGTAGGCAACCTTGGCTCTTTTATGACTGGTGGACTTCAACTCCCAGAATTCCTGAGCCAGCCATGCTGGGGGGAAAGGGAGAGGTTTCCAAGCTGAGCCATGCTGGCTGAGGAATTCTGGGAGTTGAAGTCCACGAGTCATGAAGGGGCCATAGTTCCCCCATGCTGGCCCAGGAATTCTGGGAGTTGAAATCCACAAGTCATGAGGGGACCATAGTTCCCCCATCCTGGCTCAGGATTTCTGGAAGTCCACGAGTCATAAAAGAGCCAAGGTTGCCTACCCCTGCCCTACGTAATGATCTCCACATAGGTCAGTTCAAGGGGGTTGGGGGCCATGGGAGCTGTAGTCCAACCCTCCCAGAGAGGGCACAAAGGCATATCTATTTCCAGGGCTCTCCCAACTGGGCAACTTTAAGACCTGTGGCTTTCAATTCCCAGAATCCCCCAGCCAACAGGTGGATGATGGTGATGGTGATGATGATGTAAGAAGGTTTAACTCAATTTATCTTCCTGTTCATTGGCCAATTTGGCTGGGAAGTCCAGGAATTGACCCAAAACACGGAGAAGAGGCAGAAATGGCTGGTGCCCCATTCCGGCTGTGTCCCTTTCCTCGTTTCCTAGACCTTGGCTTTGTCTTCCCCAAATATTGCAAATAGGGACCTTGGAGGTCTTCTAGTCCAACCCCACGCCCCCCACCCCCTGGTACAAGGCAGCAGGAGCCTTACACTAGTAGTCCTCAACTTACGACTATCCTTAAGCCCAAAATGTCCGTTGCTAAGCGTTAGAGTTGCGAAGTGAATTTTGCCCCATTTTACGACCTTTCTTGCCATGGTTGTTAAGTGAATCCCTGCAGGGGTAAGTTAGTCACACGGTCGTTAAGCGGATCTGGCTTACCCCCCCCCCTTGACTTTCCTTGTGGGAAGGTCCCAAAAGAGGATCACGTGACCCCCATGGGACGCTGTGACCGTCATAAATAGGAGTCAGTGGCCGAGCAGCTGAATTTTATTTTTTTTAAAATAATTTTTATTAAGTAAACATTTAAAAGCAGGTTGAACACAGTGTGACTTTTCTGGCTGTTATTTTGGCATACATACTGTACCATATACCATATATACCATATATCTCCCTAGTCATTGATCTTTTATACCATTTACATATTGCATTTTATACTATTTACATATTTATATACTAGCTGTACCCGGCCACGCATTGCTGTGGCTCAGTCTGGTTAAATGGAAAAGAAAGAAAAGAGAAAGCGCACGTTTGTAATATGTTTAATTTCACAATGCTTGTCAAAAAAGCATGTTTTTACCTGTCACAGGTGTGACATCTATATAATATAGGTATATAAAAACACTGCGCGTATTCGAATGCAACGTTGTGTCAAAATTTCAAAGCAATCGGTGAAGAACTTTCGGAGATTTAAGATTTTGAACAAACGAACATTTACATTTTTATTTATATATATAGATTTATACACGGATTTACGTCTATTTATAACGTAACGTTCCCTTCTTATTTCATATTTTTTCTGATCTCTATCTTACGCTCAGATTGAAGTTGGAAATCTACACTTTCTCTCTTCTGGACGAGCTTTCTCTGTTCTGACTTTTTCTCCTCGAGTCTCACCCATAGTACATCTTATCCCAAACTTCTTAATACTCCGTTTCATCCTTGTCTTTAATTTCTAAGGATAATCTCTATCCATCTCTGCACATATCAAAATTTTTTTAATTAGTTCACTCTCCACCGGGGAATCTCCGTTTTTCCAGTTCTGGGAAATACACCAACCTTGCTGCTGTTATGATATGCAACACTAGATATGTCTCTCCTTTGTTAAAGTTCCCATCTATCATTCCCAGTAAAAACAATTCTGGTCTGGAATCTATCTTCAGTCAAGCAGCTGAATTGTGATCCCGTGACCAAAACGGTCATTAAGTGGGAAAAATAGTCATAAGTCACTTTTTTCTCAGGGCTCTTGTGACTCTTTCAACGGTCACTAAACGAACAGCCTTACCGAGGTCACCACTCCCCGTTGACCACGATAGCAGCCATCCTAAATATGAGCCAGCCGTGTGCTGCAGCTGCCAAAAAGGCCAACACGGTGCTAGGCTGCATTAACAAGGGGATAGAATCAAGATCACGTGAAGTGTTAATATCACTTTACAATGCCTTGGTAAGGCCACACTTGGAATCCTGCATCCAGTTTTGGTCACTGCGATGTAAAAAAGATGTTGAGACTTTAGAAAGAGCACAGAGAAGAGCAACAAAGATGATTAGGGGACTGGAGGCTAAAGCATACAAGGAACGGTTGCTGGAATTGGGTATGTCTAGTTTAATGAAGAGAAGGACGAGGGGGGACAGGATAGCAGTCTTCCAGTATCTCAGGGGCTGCCCCAAAGAAGAGGGAGTCAAGCTCTTCTCCAAAGCGCCTGAAGGCAGGACAAGAAGCAACGGATGGAAACTCATCAAGGAGAGAAGCAACCTGGAACTAAGGAGAAACTTCCTGACAGTAGGAACAATTAACCAGTGGAACCACCTGCCTCCGGAAGCGGTGAATGCGCCAACACTGGAAGTTTTTAAGAAGAGACTGGACAGCCATTTGTCCGAAATGGAATAGGGTTTCCTGCCTGAGCAGGGGGTTGGACTAGATGACCTTCAAGGTCCCTTCCAACTTTACTATTATTATTATTATTATTATTATTATTATTATTATTATTATTATTATTATTATTATTATTATTATTATTATTATTATTATCCAGGCTTAACTGTTATCCGTGTTTGTTGTGCTCTGCAGGAACCCAGGATCCCTAAGAAAGACCCCCCAACCCCACCCTGGAGTTGACCCTCGGCTCAACCTCTGCTCCCCTAGAGAGCCCCAGACTTTTCCGATGGTCCCTATCGGGCCCGCTTTCCCAGCCCCTCCAGGCCCTCCCCTCCCCTCCCGGCCCCCCCACCCCGGCCCAGGCAACCTGCCCATTGTGCGATGTGTCACTCGTCAAACACGTTGCGGGCCGAGGCAAGCTGGGCTGGTGAAAAGCGCAGCGGGCGGCTGCACTGCGCCACTAATTAGGGCCAGCGGCAGAGGGTTCCCATACACACCTGCAGGGTCATGTGACTTGGGGGGCACTGGGGGGGGCTTGTGGTACCAAGGGATGGACTGGACAGGGAAGGTTTTGCAAAAAAAACCAACAAAAAAAACACAAAGACTTGCCTGCCTAATCCCATTTGCAAGGTTGAATGCAGCATTTTTCAAACTTGGCAAGCTTAAGGGAGGAGGAGGAGGAGGAGGACTTCAACTCCCAGAATCCCCCAGCTGGCATGCTTTAAAAGGGGTGGACTTCAACTCCCAGAATCCCCCAGCCGGCATGTTTTAAGAGTTGTGGGCTTTGACTCTCAGAATTCCCCAGCCGGCATGCTTTAAAGGGGGTGGACTTCAACGCCCAGAATGCCCCAGTCAGCGTGTTTTAAGAGTTGTGGACTTCAGCTCCCAGAATCCCCCAGCTAGCATACATTAAAAAGGGTGGACTTCAGCTCCCAGAATCCCCCAGCTAGCATACATTAAAAAGGGTGGACTTCAGTTCCCAGAATCCCCAGCCAGCACTCTTTAAGAGGGATGGACGCCAACTCCCAGGATTCCCCAGGAAGCACTTTTTAAGAGGGGTGGACCAATTCCCAGCATTCCCCAGCAAGCATGCTTTAAGAAGGATGGACTTCAACTCCCAGAATTCCCCAGCAAGCATGCTTTAAGAAGGATGGACTTCAACTCCCAGAATCCCCCAGCAAGCATGTTTTAAAAGTTGTTCACTTCAGCTCCCAGAATCCCCCAGGAAGCATGCTTTAAAAAGGGTGGACTTCAATTCCCAGAATCCCCCAACCAGCATGCTTTAAGAGAGAAGGACTTCAACTCCCAGCATCCCCCAACCAGCATGCTTTAAGAAGGGTGGACTTCAACTCCCAGAATGCCCCAGCCAGCGTGCTTTCCGATGCTCTGAGCAAGGGAAAGGTGAACAAAACAGCCTTGTGCCTTCCTTCCTCCCAGGATACTCCCCCTTGTTTGCTGTTGTGTCGGTTAATAACAAAACTCAGCGAGTCTCCAACTTCCGTCAGGCCGGTTGGTTCTTGCTTGAGCTGCTCCTTCCCACCTGCGGGACCCGCTCAAGGTCACGGGGAGCCTCTGGATGACCACAAGGGATCCCGGGACAAGGAAGCTTCAGGAAACCAAGAGGGCCTTTTTAGCAAGGATCTGGTTTATTTTTTTTTATTTAGCGTGTGGCGTGTCATCCGTGCCCTTTCAAGGCCTGTCAACACTCCACTTAGATACACGGGAAGACACAGAGGTTAGAAAGATCTGCACAGCTGATCCTCCACTTACCACGGTCCGCTTAGTGACGGTTCAAAGTTACAACGGCACCGGAGAAAGGGACTTACGACTTTCCCCCCCACATTTACAGCATTATGCGATCCCTAATTCGGAGGCTTTTGCAACGGGCTCGGATTTATGACGGCCGCAGCATCCCGGGGGTGGGTGGGAGGGGCGTCACGTGATCCCCTTTTGCGACCTTCTCACAAGCGAAGCCAACGGAGTCGCTTAACGACCGCGTGACTACTGCGACAAGTGCAGCAATTCACTTAACAACGGTGAAATGGGGCCGAACTCGGTAAAGGAACGCCTCGCTTAGCGACAGAAATTGTGGTCGCAAGCCGAGGGCTGCCTGCATTCAGATACCAGCGTCTGGGTCGCTAACCGCTGAAGGGCAGCATCGTAGGTGACCTCGGTTTAACGCGGGTCACCGAATCCCGGCAGGCGCGGTGCGAGGTGCGAATCCTGCTCAGGGCGGCCCGTTCTTGGTGAGGCGCAGGAAGTCCTCAAGTTACGGCCACAATTAATTCCTTTATCTGAAGCGGTAGAGGGTCTCCTGCTTGTGCAGGGGGTTGGACCAGAAGACACCCCCCAAACTCTGTTATTCTCCCAACTCCGTTATTCTTTCTTTATTCTTTTTTTTGAAATAGACAGACTCCAGTGCCCATGCTTCTCACTGACCGGGGATAACGAGATCCATCCTCCAACAACTCGCCGTTCAACCACTCTAGGAGAGTCCCAGCGGGCAGGAAATGCATTGGGGGAATAAGAAGGCAATAACAGCCAGGATTTTAGCACGACAGCTAGGACGTCTGCCCACGCACGAAGGCCAGGCAGATTCGAACCCAGCTCTTTTCTCCCACCCGAGCGAACAAAGCCGTAACTTTCTCACAACTCGACACGGTGCCTAAAAATGAGAGCGCTCGCCCCTTTGCTTGTTCCCTCAACGCCCCCCCCCTCAAATATACTCACTCAGCCTCGGGTGGGTGATGTAGTTGCGGGTCACAGCGTGGAAATGTTCCTTGACCCCCATACTGACCTCCACCTTGGTAGCCATATTCTTTTAAAAAACAACAACGCTGAGTTGCAGGAAAGCAAGGCAGCGTCCAGCAACTGGCTGTTTTTATACCAGATCCAGAGACCGGCAGGACAGTTTGGCCCTGCCCTGGGTGTGTTACGTTTGCACACACACAGCCAGATCTGTTTGCTGTAAACTTGGAGGCAGCTGTAGGGTTGGGACGTTCCTGCCTCGCCTTGTGTGGTGCAG
>NW_015390351.1:0-1432 GCF_001527695.2 Protobothrops mucrosquamatus | reverse complement strand
ACACACTTAGCCAATTTTGGGAGAGAGTAGTGGATTGTATCCATAGGATTGTGCAGCCAGAGCTAAAATTCAGACAGGATAATATGGTCTTGAACGCACGCCTAATTTATGGACACGTTATCGAAGCTGCAGCACTGGAAAAAATAAATGTAATAAATAAAAATAAATAAATGTTTCACTCAGTGGACTGAAAACTTGATTGCACTTCCCAACAATGAGTGGATTGTGTATAGGTGGTCCTCATCTTACGACCCGGAATTTCTGTTACTGAGACGGTTGCGCGTTTCACCCCCTTTTACGACCTGCCTTGCCACGGTCGCTAAGCAGATCGCGGCAGTTGCTTTAAGTCAGTAACACTATTGTTAAGTGACTCCACTGAGGTCATAAAAGGGGATCACGTGACGCTGCGGCCGTCATAAATACGAGTCAGTTGCCAAGTGTCCGAATTTTGATCACGTGACCATGGGGGGGGGATGCTACAAAGGTTGTAAGGGTGAAAAATGGTTATAAGTCCCTTTTTTTCAGCGCCGTTGTAACTTGGAACGGTCACTAATGCGAACTGCTGTCAGTCAAGGACTATCTGTATATACATCTTGAACAATATTTGCATTAAAGAAGCATATATATATATATATATATAGAATTGCACACATTTATTGCTATAATGACGTATCATGGTACGTTTCTTTTGTCGTCCTATTTTGGCAGGTTTTTTTGTGTTGAGCGCCCTTCGTGCGTTCTTTTTTTCCCCTTCTTTTGGACGACGTCCCTATCATGATCACAATTATTTTTATGTGGGGTTTTTTTTCCCCTTGCGACTGATTTTTTTAAAAAGCAGCAAAAGTAATTAAATGAGTTGGGGTCTTTCTTTGCTTTAGAAGGATGCAGCCAGTTTCATGGGATTTTCCCCTAAAGCGTGAAGGAAGCTGGATCGCCAAGCTTTAAGCTTGTGTTTGTGTGTGTGTGTGTGTGTGTGTGTGTGTGTTTCATAGGTTATCACTCCTGTGATGAACACATACTGCTAAAATTTGAAGTCAGCATCTCCTCTCAAGACACCCCAGGACCCTCTCCCTTCCCCCCATCAACGTTAAGAGGCCCCCAATGTTCTCGTGTTGGAACACCAATTCATTCGTTCATTCATTCATTCCATTTCTATAACTGGGCAGCTGACAGTTCCAACCCTGAGGCGGGCAGGCACTTGGCTGTGTCCCCTGAATCCCTCCTGGATGAGGGGGCTTTGATGAGACGCTGGTTTCTTCCCTGGCTTCGCAGCCCATCATCCCCAGCCGGTGGGGACATCAGCTAGAATTCCGGGCAGGGTAGTAACAGCAAGAGGCATTTCTGGGACTCTGATGGGACTCCCACCAGGCTTCTTGAGGGAGGGAGGGAGGGGAAGGGAAGGGAAGGGAGGGGAGGGGAGGGGAGGGGAGGG
>NW_015390350.1:10053-40453 GCF_001527695.2 Protobothrops mucrosquamatus | reverse complement strand
AGAGAGAGAGAGAGAGAGAGAGAGAGAGAGAGAGAGAGAGAGAGAGAGAGAGAGAGAGATGTTTATAGTAATTAATTCCTCTGTTTTGTATGTTTGTCTCAGTATTGTAGAGGAATTTTTAATGCTGATTTATTGAGCCACAAACAAACATATTTTACCCACAATATTGTTTCTAGTACTACTAAATTTCTCTCAGCTGAGAGGCAAATAATCTATTAGGTTTTTATCTCTCTCAAATATCTTCGCTCTGTATGATCCAATTATTATTCTCTTTCAAATGCATAAAGGGAAGTAAGTCTCTGTTGGGCACTCGTAAAAGTGTTACATAATTCTGGGATAGGTCATCTTGCCTAGGTGCTCCAAGTTTCTTAACTTTTTTTTGAATTTATTGTTTCTTTGTTGTATGTTTGTTTTCCCATGAAGCACTGGCAATATGTGTGCCTTATAGAGATTCCAAGCAACCTACACATTTGAAGAACATCTAGTTATACGTCAAAAGTTCTTCAAACTACTGTTGCATTGGGTTATCTTTTAAAGTGAATCCTTTAAATAAAACGTATTTAAATACCATCTAGGGGAAAAAAGCTTGCATGGCTATTTCAATGCGTGTGATAATAGTGGGGTACAATCTGATATAAATATAGTATTAATATGTCTATAGAGATTCTCATCATCCAGGTCACGGTTGTCCCAAAGATGCTTTTTCAAAAGGCAACTGGACTTTTCTTTGTTTTTCCTTGAAGACATTTGGCTTCTCATCTAAGAAGCTTCTTCAGTTCTGACTGAATGGTGGAGAATGGAAATATTTATATTCCTTGCAGTCTTCCGGTTGTTAGTACTCTTTCTGAGAGTCATTGAGGCCACTTGGAGTTTTATCTGTGCCCTCAGGGTCACCTGAACAATGCAAATGGGTGTGGAGCCTTCTTGGAACTGCTGAAAGGATTGTGTTGTAGACTGGAGACAGGTGGTGCCGTATCCCTCCCCCTCTGTGGTGTGTGTGTGTGTTCAATTTTAATGTAGATGGCCTCTTTGGCCCCTCTTTCAAGCCAGCAGTCCTCTCTGTCCAGAATGTGTATTTTGCTTAGATCAACCCCGACTGCTCTTTAGAAGGCCAGATCCTGAAGTTGAAACTCAAGTACTTTGGCCACCTAATGAGAAGGAAGGACTCACTGGAGAAGAGCCTGATGCTGGGAAAGATTGAGGGCAAGAGAAGAAGGGGATGACAGGGAATGAGGTGGCTGGATGGAGTCACTGAAGCAGTAGGCGTGAGCTTAAATGGACTCCAGAAGATGGTAGAGGACAGGAAGGCCTGGAGGAATGTTGTCCATGGGGTCACGATGGGTCAGACACGACTTTGCAACTAACAACAACAATTACTACTATACAATATGCAGTATATAGTATAGTATTAATACACTCTCCTACTGTGGATCAAGGTATCAGAACAATATTCTAAGCCAAAGCAGTGCTTTAAAAATGGCCACAAACTGTTTGCTTGTTTTTAATGCACTAGAACAGACAGAGGGGTTGTGAATATAAAGTATTAAGAAGACACTGTACAAGGGAAGAAAATAGGCAATTATGTTTTACACTGAGTGAAATTGGATATGGTTCTTTTCTTCGTATTCTGTCGCTCCCCTCTCTCCCTCTTTTTTTTTTCTCTCCTTAGTCTATCTTCCCATCTGCCCTTTACTAAATGGCACAGTTCACTACGATGCATAGGTTGGTGTTGAATTGCGGGCAATGCTCAGACCTTAACTACAGAATCTGCTCCTCGGATTCCTCCAGGAATTATTTCCAAAAGGGCAACAGAACCAAACATGGTATTTAAGTTCCTATTCCCATTGAAGCAAAACAAACTCAGAAGTATACATAATCATCATGCAAAGTGACCTGCAGCTATGTCTGACTCATTGAATGAAAGCTCTCGTTTGCAGAGCCTGACAGTGTGGCTGTAAAGTAGTTGATACACTCTTGCAGGTTTGGCCCTTCCGTTGGGCAGAATGAGGCAACTACCTCTGCGGTATCTTGAGAATATTGGTCGTTCAGGGTTGAACTGTGTAGGTCTCTGAGCCTGGTGGTTTTCTGAGAATGATAGAGTTGGAAGGACCTGGGAGGTTTTCTGGTCCAAACTCTTGCTTGAGCAGGAGACCCTACACCATTTCAGGCAAAGGGCTGTCCAGTCTCTTCTTAAAAGCCTCCAGTGATGGAACCCTTACAACTTCCGAAGGCAAGCCGTTCCACTGATTAATTGTTCTCACCATTAGGAAATTTCTTCTTAGTTCTAGGTTGGTTCTCTCCTTGATTAGTTTCCATCTGATGCTTCTTGTCTTGCCTTCTGGTTCTTTGAAAAATAGGTTGACTCTCCTCTTTGTGGCAGCCCCTCAAATACTGGAAGACTGCTATCATGTCTCCCCTAGTCTTTCTTTTCAAGGCTAGACATATCCAATTCTTGCAGCTGTTCTTCATATGCTTTAGTCTCCAGTCCCTAGTTTGGTCATGAAGCGTCTGCAAGTAAACAATCAAGCTTGGAGAGCACCAAAGACCTCCATACCTCTAGAGTCAAATGTTGGAAGGAAATGTTCTTTCAAAGACACTCCCCCCCCAGCCAACTAAGATGATCTGGCATCCCCAGTCAAAAGTTCCACAATTTGGACATTGTTGGTTGGAAACTGAACAAAGAGAGAACCAACCTGGAATTAAGGAGAAACTTCCTAACAGTGAGGACAATTAACCAGTGGAACAGGTTGCTGTAAGAAGTTGTAGGTGTTTCATCACTGGAGGTTTTTGAGAAGAAACTGGACAGTCACTTGTCTGAGATGGTAGAGGTTCTCCTGCTTGAGCGGGGAGGAGGGATGGACTAGAAGACCTCCAAGGTCCCTTCCAGTTCTATTCTATTCTAAATAATTATTTTATATTTGAAAGCAGTGTATTTTGTTCAGCCAGCAAAACAGCCTGAATCAAGAACATCAGTGTCAAGCTTCCATTCCCCCCCACCCCATATTTCCCCATCAATTGAAGTGCAGAGAATTTCCTTCACAAGAAAGTGGGAATTTGAGTGAAGTTCCTATAGATAAAATAGTTAGCTTGGCATTGATTTTGTGATAAAGTAACCAGGAGTACTTACAGACATATTTGCTTCTACTGTCCTATCTTCACTAGCTTCAATGAACCACAAGGAAGAAAACAGAGTAGAACTCTTCCTTAGAGGATCCATTCATTTATAGAGATCTTGGACATTAAGAGGGGAATCCTGTCCTTGAGAAATAATCGAAACTTTCTCTTTGCCCTAATGACATTATGAATTATCCTTTATATTTTTGATCACAAGTATGATGGAGAATTTCCAAAAGCTAGTTACACTTCCTATGAAAGAGCAGCTTTTTAAAAAGACCCCTTTCTCATGAACATGGTTCTGGGCCACATTTCCAGTCTTCTTGGGTTGGGGGAGGGGGGATTGGAAAGGGCTTCTCAACTCTGTACAACTTCATCAAAACATCTGGCCACCCAAAGGGTCAGCTCACACAACTGAGTGAACGTAAAAGAGAAGTAAAGATGCTGAGTGTGTCAGCTGGGAAGCTGACAACCCGGGCTCAAGACCCAAGCACCACGCGAAGGGGTGAGCTCCTGTTCCTTGCTCCAGCTTCTGCCCGCCTAGCAGTTCAAAAGCATGCAAATGCGAGTAGATAAATAGGTACCACTTCGGTGGGAAGGTGCCTTTGGCCTATAGTCATGCTGGCCACAGAACTACAGAAATGTCTTCAGACGACACTGGCTCCTTCAGCTAAGAAACGGAAATGGGCACCACCTCCTAGATTGAGACGTGACTGGACAGGGGAGACCTTTACCTTTATCTTTAAAGAGAAGTCCTCTTCTCTCACTTGACAGATGCAGTTTGGTATGGTGGCCAAGTTACTGGATGGGACGTGGATTCCTGGGTTCAGGTTCCCACTTGATAGTAGGGCACTGTGAGTCACGCTCTTTCTCAGCTCAGGCTACCTCCTAAAGGTGTCATTCTGAGAACTAAAAGAGAGGAGAATCCTTTGGCAAAGCATTTTGAAATCACATTGTAACTAAGAATGGGGTTATATGTCATTCCTTGCCTCCAAATCTCCACATGGATAAAGTCCATTACTGCTATCTAGAGAAGCTTCAAATTTCCATCATCACAAGAGCATGATGCAATTGTCATAGGCATTCAGGATCTTTTTGTTTGGATTGTAAGTCTAAATGCAAAAGAGGGATCTCGGAGTCCTAGTGGACAATCATTTAAATAGGAGCCAGCCGTGTGCTGAAGCTGCCAAAAAAGCCAACACAGTGCTGGGCTGCATTAACAGAGGGATAGAATCAAGATCACGTGAAGTGTTGAAACCACTTTACAAGGCCTTGGTAAGGCCACACTTGGAATACTGCATCCAGTTTTGGTCACCACGATGTAAAAAAGATGTTACATCTTTACAACATAATACCAAAAAAGAGTGCAGAGAAGAACAACAAAGATGATTAGGGGACTGGAAGAGAAAACACACTATGAAGAGTCGCAGGAACTGGTATGTCTAATTTAGCAAAGAGAAAGGCTAGAGGTGAATTGATAGCAGTGTTCCAATATCTCAGGGGCTGCCACAAAGAAGAGGGGGGTCAACCTATTCTCCAAAGCACCTGAGGGCAGGAGAAGAAATAATGGTTGGAAGCTTTCCAGAAATCCAACTTAGAACCCAGGAGAAATGTTTTGACAATGAGAAAAAATTAATCAGGCTTGCCTCCAGAAGTTATCGATGCTCCACCATTGGAGGTTTTTAAGAAGAGATTTTGTCTGGAATGATATAAGGTCTCCTGCTTGAGCAAGGGGTTGGACTAGAAGACCTCCAAGGTCCCTTCCAACTCTGATGATGTTCTATTTTCTGTGATTTAGGACAGAGGTTCACCGACTGAGTCCCAGGGCCAACTTGATTCTCCAAAATCCAGAGAGTTCCAAATATTATTACCAAAACACAATTTTTAAAGTGGCAGAAAGGAAAATTATTAAATATATTTTAGAAGAGTAATTGATTAACTAAATTTAATCAGAAGCCAAGGATGAAATGAACTCAAAAAGAGCATTTAGTTCTGATTTTATCTACGGCTGTTTGGATTTTGCTTCTCCCTCTCTCTACCCTTCAACCTTCTCCCTTCCGACTCTGTTATGCTGTTACTGTCTTTCCTGATTTTGTCTTCTTCTGACAGTTTCACCGGAGCTTTGAGAACTGAGACCACAGGTATGCAAAACAAGTGTCACAAATGATACTGCTCTTTTTTTTCCTAGGGCTCCTGGTTGCAGACAGAGACTCTGAAATGCTCCTGGGATGCTCGTAAATGTGTTGCCTTCACCTTTCAACAGGACACAAAACAATTTAAAGGAAGATATGAGAAAGTTCCCTGAGGTCCTAAAGCTCATATCAGCTAATAGATTGATTTTGGTCAGAGGAACCGATCTTATTCTACAGGCTCACTGAAAGTATCTCTCTCTCTCTGTATGCTTGTATGTCTGTGTGTGTTGCAAAGATTTGCTGATTCAGCTCCTCCATAGACAAATAAATATAGCACCTTCTCAGCCCTTCTCATAAATCTGCGCTGGATGACAGATATTCAGGGGTTTTTTTAATCTCTCCCCCATCATTTTTAAATTGCACAGGAAAGTTACTGCAGGTGACTTTAGACCTCCAGATACATGGCAGAGATGGCATTCCTGAACTCAGGGACTGGCCCAGATGTTTTTAGGTAATGCAAATTATTGGCAACTCAGATTCTTTTTTTTTTTTTTTTTTTTAGAATACAGGGATGATGAGAATAATGGTAGAACAGATTATTTGTCTCCTGGACAAGCGTTTTTTTAAGAGAAATGCAGGGTAGAAGTTTTGTATACCTGCTTTTGTTTCAAGATAGAGTTGAGGCCTCATTTGGATCCAGAATCTAACCAGGGTTGAGCTTATGTATTATATGATAGGATACCTCCTGCAAATCTCAAGTCTTTACATTAGACTGAGAAGTAAAAAAGAATCCTTGGAGAATTGTGGGTGCTCCATCACTGGAGGTTTTTAAGAAGAGACTAGACAGCATTTGTCCAGAATAGTATAGGATCTCCTGCTTGAGCAGGCGGTTGGACTAGAAGACCTCTAAAGTCCCTTCTAACTCTACGATTCTGTTATTCTGCAGCATAAGAATTCTAGAGTTAGAAGGAACCTTGGAAGTGTTCTAGTTCAATCCCTTGCCTCTCATGACTCAGGCCCAGACTCTGACTCTGAAGAAAATGGGGGGAAAAACTGGGGGGGGGAAAGTGCAAAGAAGAGCAACTAAGATGATTAAAGGCGTGGAGACTAAAACATATGAACAATGGTTGCAGGATTTGGGAATGGCTAGTCTAGAGAAAAGAAGGACAAGGGGTGAGATGATAGCAGTGTTTCCAATATTTGAAGAGCTACCACAAAGAAGAAGGAGTCAACCTATTTTCCAAACCACAAGAAGGCAGGAAAAGAAACAATGAATGGAAACTTCTCAAGGAGAGAAGCAATCTAGAAATAAGGAGAAACTTCCTAACAGGGAGGACAATTAACCAGTGGAATAGCTTGCCTTTAGAAATCATGGGTGCTCCCTCACTGGATGATTTTAAGAAAAGACTGGACAACCATTTGTCTGAAATGGTATAGGGTTTCCTGCTTGAGCAGGGAGCTGGACTAGAAGACCTCCAAGATCCCTTCCAGCTCTATTCTGATTCTGATTCTGCTTCATCTGAATCCATGGAAATCTCATAAGACACCAGGAATCATATGAGATTGATCAAACACAGGCACCCTCAGAACAGTTGGAACAATCGAATAAGGATGAGGCAAGAACAGAAAGAAAATAAAAATAAAAACAATCCATGAGGGTCCTTACCAAGCAAGAGAGCAGATCTCCTGATAAGCAAGAGTTGGCTGCAACTTAATTTAAGAGGGAACCCTGTCCCATGTTCCTTTGCAGGAAGCAACCTGTGATCTCTGACTCTTACATGTTCTTCATGTGAATTCTGCCTGTAAAAGTCTAACCTCTGGACTGGGCAACAGCCTTGATCTGGCTCCTGGAACTCTGGATTGCATTTGGACTATTGTTCTACGTGCGCCTATTAAAAGCGAACTCTATTCTATGTTGATTTGCATACTTTGAACTTGAGTAAACTATGAACTACCATAGCAACTGCATGAATCAGTATTTGAAACCAGAAGCAGGAATCCCCATACTATGTCTGACCAATGGCTCTTCAACTGTAGGAGATGACCAGGCTGAACGCAAAGGAGGGGTCAAGCATGTCATCAGTTTGGATTCCCTTTGCACACAGGAGATCTAGGTCCAGCCCTCCTTGAATTCTATTGACTCTTATCTACCACCAATTCGTTTTGACTGTTAGTAGTTCAGATTCTTATAGACAGATAGCATGGAATAAACTTGTACTCATTTGAACAATCCTGGTTCCTGACTTCTTGAGCCCGACATTAACCTTGGCTCGAACTCCTCCAGTGATGGAGCCCTTCTGACTCCAGGAGACAGGCTGTTCCACTGCTTCATAACTCTGATAATCAAGAATCCCCTCCTTGCTTTTCATTTGGATTTCCCTCTGTGATAATGCATTCGTATTTCTCCTATCCTTGGCAGTTATGGAGAATAAACTCATTCCTTCTTCCCTGAGTCAGCATTCGAGTATTGGAAAAAGCATTTCTGTGTTGTCACTAAGAAATTGCTGGGGAATGAAGGATAGTATCTTGAAGGCACACTTTCTTTTCCTCCTTTTTAACTAGCTTTCCAGTAATTGCAGGGGAATCATAGAACTGTGGAAATGTAATACTGGGAGGAACCGTGAAAATCATCTGGTCACAATCCTCTGCAGTATGCTGCAATTAAGCCATCCACCAACAGAATAACAGAGTTGGAAGGGACCTTAGAGAATTTCTAGCCCAACCCGCTGCTCAAGTAGGAGACTCTATACCAGTGATGGCGAACCCTTTAGAGACCAAGTGCCCAAACTGCAACCCCAAACCCATTTATTTATCGCCGGGTACCAGGTGGGCATGGCCCACTGGATGGGCATGGCTGTGGTGGTCATGGCAGATTAGGTGGGTGAGGCCAAAGTGGGTGTGATCACCTCAATGTTACTTGTGGGGAGGGACGCCTGTGGGGGCCGGGCAAGGTTGGGGGAGATCCAGGGGGTCTCTGGCAGGTGGGGCGGTGGGTAGGAGGCTCATCCTGTGGGGTGAGGCGAGGCAGGGCGGGGGTGCCATTGTCACAGGGCAAGGTGAGGCAGGGGCCTGGGCGGCTGCTGCCTGACACCATCGGCCCCTCCACACAGAGGCCAGCGAGCCCATGGGTGCTGGGATGCATCCAGCCATGTGGGACCTCGGCGAGTTAGTGGGTGGCTGGTTGAAGAGGGATGGTTGCCATCTCCGGGGCATGGCGAGCGTGCCCACAGAGAGGGCTCCGAGTGCTGCCTCTGGCATGCATGCCATAGGTTCGCCACCACTGCTCTATACTATTTTAGACAAAAACCTCCAGAGATGGAGCACCCACAACTTTTGAAGGCAAGCTGTTCCACTGGTTAATTGTTTTCACTGATAGGAAATTTCTTCTTAGTTCTATGTTGCTTCCATTTGATTAGTTTCCATCCATTGTTTCTCCCCAAGAGATAACTGCACAGTTTTAAAAATTTGCATGGATGGAGAACCCATAACCTCTGTAGGCAGACTGTTCCACTGTTGAAAAGACCTTACCACCAGGATGTTTTTCCTCATATTTAAACTAAAACAAGCCAACTGCCGCTTATACCAGTCTTTCTGGTTGTAGTTTCCATTGACATGGAAAACATCTCCTCACCCGATTCCTCTTGAATACTCAAGCACAGAATCACATTTTTCTCTCCATCTTGTTCTCTCCAGACCAAACATCCCAGGTTCCTTCATACGTTCTCATAGGATATCGCCATGATGGTCTGTGACCGTAATAAAATCGATTGACCGGATATTGCTGTAGGACAGTCCCAATGTTTTGAGGTAGCACATTTTATCCCTTGTAGGGTTGATTTGTTTGTGGTTTCAACACTGGGGGTGGTACAAATGTTGAAAATAGATGTGCTAGCTAGGCCTTCAACAACGTTTGTTTAAATAAATAAACAAATCAGTATGCAAACCAGAGGGAAATTTTTGGAACTGTGATCTTGAAAAACTCCGGAGCTGCAGAGTGGTGTCTGCCAACCTCACGTGGCTTGCAAATTGCTTAGCCTTCCCATTTTTTATTAGGCGAAAGACATTTTTCCTTGTAAAATGAATTGGAAAAGCCATCTCAAGTTCTGTGGTGCCTTGGGCATTGTGGTACCCAAGTTGTGCAGTCTGGAACAAAGTCACTCTTGTTTAAGGAGTCATGAATCATTTCAGACTGGGGCAGATCATTTCCCTCCAAGCCTTCAGACGTTTTTTGTTTTTTTTTTAATGGTACAAGTCAAATTGGGTCGGATCCTGAGATTCCACTGGAACCAATTTGGCTATTCGAATCGAACTGATGTTCTGAATCCATTTGAATGTTCAAGCTCAACCCCATTCCCCGGCCCTGATCTCATGTTTCAATCATGCTCACAGCCTTTTTTAGCGAGTAAAAATTCCTCTCTCCTTGCATTCATTTTGAAGCTCCTGCAAGCCTTTAAAACTTGGAAACCTATTTTAGTTATATTTCACTGTACAGCGTTACATAATTTGAAAGTTAACATGGGTCACTGCTCTAGTTTTGTGGGTAGATTTTGCTGTCGTGTAAAATAAAATGCCTCAGAATCCAAAGCGGGCTGAATTATGAAGCTAAAATAAAATTATGTCTAACCTCTTGAACAGTTGGTGCACTTAAGATATTATTTCTCCATGAGTGGAAATTCCCTTTTTCTCTCTTCGCCTCCCTCTACTTTAACCACATTTAAAAAAAAAAAAAGATTTGCTATCTTTTTCCCCTTTACAAGTCCTGGATTTCTCCAAGCGAGGTACAAAAAGCAAATGCTTGAAATGTAGAGCCGTCAGTTAGCAAGAATAACCACAATGCCTCAGTCAATATGATAAAATATTTACACGTTCAAAACTTATTTTAAAAAGCAAGACAGCCATTAAGGTCTAAAGCTCTACTCCTTTTTTATTTTTTTTTAAAGGAAAGCTAAGTGGGAGCTTCAATTCCCATTACTGTTGTGTTTCCAGGTGGAGAAAATGGAACAGAATAACTTCAACATTGTGGTGCTCTCTATAGTGGTGAAATTAATCTGATTTACTGGTCACAGGGCATTGTCAAATCTTAACCCGCAGGGCACAATCAATATGCAAAAAAAAAAAAAATCACAGGTTAAAATACAAAATCTTGGAAACTACAATATATAAACCACCATCTCCCTTTTATGGGTTTATAAAGGTCAAGTTTCTTCGAATGTTTCTAATTGATTGCTTTCTTGGGCTTTTTGCAAGCTACACTTTTAGTTGCTGTTTGTGAGATAAGCTAGTAACAAACTCTATTCCCATCTGCTGCTTGTTTATGTCTGAAATTCGCCCCCTTCCTTTCTCAGCCTTTTAATAAACTTTCTTATCTACTGTCAAACACTCTCATCCTTCACTCCAAAATGTCTAGATCTGGTGATTTCCCTCGCTCTTCAACCTCAGGTTAAGTCCCACCTGTTCTCCAGAGCCAATGGTTTTCTACAGAACTCTGTCCTGGCTCACATATTGTACACCAAACTAGGACTAGTTTAAACTATGGCTTTGTAAAAAGGGTCACGTCACGCAAAGACAGGAACCAGGCAAATCAAATTATGCAGAAAGGTGTGCTCAAGAAAATCAAGAGGGTGCCCATTATGGTGTGATCAAAACTCTGTTTAAAAATAAAACTTTAGAACTTCCATTATAGGATCACATCTGCCATCTTGACCATTTGATGACAACCTGTGGACATACATGACTTTATGGCTTAGTTATAACAGATGACCGGGTAGAGCCCGAAGACGGGATCAAACACATTATCAGTTTGGAGTTATGATATTGGACCAAGAGACCCAAGTTTAGCCCCACCCCCACCCTGCCCCCCATAAGTTCCGTTGACCCTTATCTAGCACCATTTTGACTTGACCATTAGTAGATCAGATTCTTGTATATAGGTAGCATGTAACAAACTCAATAAACTGAAGAAGCTTCTTGGATGAGACACAAAATGTCCTCAAGGGAAAAACAAAGTCCAGTTGCCTTTTGAAAAAACTCCTCTTATAACTCCTTTGGGAAAACCATGACCTGGATGACTGAGAATCTCCACAGACAGTGCTGAGAAGAGCAACAAAGATTATTAAGGGAATGGAGGCTAATGTCAACGCTGCAAATACTGTATATTCTTGCTTTGACAATGTGCAGAACTGTCTGGTATTTATATAGTTAAACCAGCAACCAGGAAAGGGGGAGGAGCATAAGGATAGCCCGGGAGAAAGAAACCGGAAGTAAATCACATCTTCCAAGTTGATTGGAAGATGTGAACCATGACCCCAAAATAAGGGAGTGGGAAATGCTTGGAATGTTATGCGTAACAGAAGAGAAGCAGACCTAAGCATTTCCACCATGCTGTACTGATGTCTCTGTAACCTTAATAAATGCTTTTAGGAAAAAATATGCCTGAAAGTCCTTTTAAGTGTTTCATTAATCAGACACATGACAGCTAAAACAAATGAAGAATGGTGGCAGGGATTAGATATGACTGGTTTAATGAAAAGAAGGACTAGGGGTGACATAATAGCAGTCTTCCAATACCTAAAGGGCTGCCACAAAGAAGAGGGGGTCAAACTATTTTCCAAAGCATCTGAAGGCAGGACAAGAAGCAACGGATGGAAACCAATCTAGGAGAGAACCAACCTAGAACTCAAGGAGAAATTTCTTCACAGTTAGAACAATTAATCAGTGCCTCCAGAGGTTGTGGCTGCTCCAACAGTGGAGGTTTTTAAGAAGAGATTGGGCAACCATCTGTCTGAAATGGTCTAGGGTTTCCTGCCTGAGCAGGGGGTTGGACTAGAAGACCTCCAACGTCCCTTCCAACTCTGTTATTCTGAACTCAACAAATGTTCCTGGCTTCGTGCACCTGACATTAGTCATGCAATATGGATTAGCTGAGTCCATTTAAATTTGCCAACAAAGCACACATTTTCTGCTGCACTTTTGCTCTGACCTGGTCTATAAGAACAGTATGTCAAAAATGTAAGCTTCTTGGGCAAGAGAAACCCTTTTGGCCATTTTATTCTGAAAGGGGGCCTTTTCTCTCCCTGCTGGAAAAAAGAAATGAATTAACCCCTTTTCATACTGTACTGAGCTGAAAGTGCTACTTCTTGCAGTCAAGACTGAGATGATTTAAGAGACCAGAACTGATATGAAGTCCTACAAATAAGGACTGAAGAGCAAATAATGTCCGAATGCTGAAGTAGAATAGAATAGAATGGAATAGAATGGAATGGAATGGAATGGAATGGAACCGAACGGAACAGAATAGAATCTTGGAATAAAATCTTGGAATAGAATCTTGGAATAGCATAGCATAGCATAGCATAGCATGGAATGGAATGGAACGGAACGGAACAGAACAGAATAGAATAGAATCTTGGAATAGAATAGAATAGAATAGAATAGAATAGAATAGAATAGAATAGAATGGAATGGAATGGAATGGAATGGAATGGAATGGAATGGAATGGAACGGAACAGAACAGAATAGAATAGAATCTTGGAATAGAATCTTGTAATAGAATCTTGGAATAGAATAGAATAGAATAGAATGGAATGGAATAGAATGGAATGGAATGGAATGGAACGGAACGGAACGGAACAGAACAGAATAGAATCTTGGAATAGCATAGCATAGCATAGCATAGCATAGCATAGCATAGCATAGCATAGCATAGCATAGCATAGCATAGCATAGCATAGCATGGAATGGAATGGAATGGAATGGAACGGAATGGAACGGAAGAGAATAGAATCTTGGAATAGAATCGTGGAATAGAATAGAATAGAATAGAATAGAATAGAATAGAATAGAATAGAATAGAATAGAATAGAATGGAATGGAATGGAATGGAACGGAACGGAACGGAACAGAACAAAATAGAATGAAGGATAGAATGGAATGGAATGGAATGGAATGGAATAGAATAGAATAGAATAGAATAGAATAGAATAGAATAGAATAGAATAGAATAGAATAGAATAGAATAGACAGCCACTTACTGTATCTGGAATGGTCTGGGGTCTCCTGCTTGAGCAGGGGCTTGGACTAGAAGACCTCCAAGGTCCCTTCCAGCTCTTTTCTGATTGATTAATTTGTTTTTCTCTGGTTGAAGGATGGCCATCCTGTCAATTCAGTATTTCCTCAAAGCAGACAACGCACGCAATTAGCCATTGTGGCTACTTACGTTTCCTGCTTAGCATTCATGTAATTTTAATTGATCTGAATCTCATTTCCTTTTGAATTACTGTACTAAAACTAGGACCTCAGCTCTCCCGCCAAATATACACACCAGTTTTCTACAGAGAAGTTGGAGGCTAGAAAAAGGCCAAAGTGAAAAGAGGAATTTCACCCCTTTCTTTCTGCCGTCCTGGGAGAAAAGAGAGATGTGAAGAGCTTTTTTGTTGTTGTTGTTGTTTTGTGCTATAATTAGAACTTGGTCCCCTTTTTTTTCTGTGCTGGAATTTGGACTGACCCCGAGCTTGTGAAATAATTAGTCCAATAGTGCAAAACCAGCCATTTTTGAAAAGACTAATCCACTCCATATGCAGTGTCTCAGCAGGCGCTCTCATTAATCAAAGAAGGCCACGTACATCAAAGTGTTCAGTCGTGGCTGCCACGGCATCCATCATGCTGCTATTAAATGTGTTATGGCAGCACTTGATAAATATAATGTCTTTGATCTGCTGATAATTTGGGGGCTGGGTGGGTTGCTGCTAGGAATTCCCCTGGTAGAGAGAGAAAGAAATCAGAGGCAGACATTCTTTCTGCTCTAAATTGTGGTGTAAACAAGCTTTTTGCTGCCTCAAAAAAGAAACCGTGAGCCGAGGAAAAGAAAATTTTCTTACTTGCTCAACTCACATACAAAATAAACTCCATGAAGGGTCTATGTGGGGAGATCAGCTATATAGTGTATGATTGGGAGGCTGAAGGCTAAAACATATGAAGAACGGTTGCAGGAATTGGATATGTCTAGTCTAGTGAAAAGAAGGACTAGTGGGGACATGATAGCAATCTTCCAGCATTTGAGGGGCTGCCACAAAGAAGGGGGGGTCAACCTATTTTCCAAAGCACCAGAAGGCAAGACAAGAAACAATGAATGGAAACTAATCAAGGAGAGAAGCAATCTGGAATTAAGGAGAAATTTCCTGACAGTAAGAACAATCAAACAGAAGTTGTGAGTGCTCCAACGCTGGAGGCTTTTAAGAAGGACTGGACAACTATTTGTCCAAAATGGTATAAGGTCTCCTGCTTGAGCAGGGGGTTGGACTAGAAGACCTCCGAGATCCCTTCCAACTCTGTTATTCTGTTGTTGTTGTTGTTGTTGTTGATGATGTTATTGTTGTTATTTGTCATGGTTCTGACAGATGAAACTCTTCAAAGAACTTCGAGGCATTGTTTAGCTTAAAGAATCTTTATTGGAGTAGCATAGCATCGGCACTAACATAGTTGAAGCCAAAATCTGAATTCCCCTCCCCTGAACACATAGTATCAAAGCACAATTCCCTGCTCTAATTTACAGTCATAAATCACATTCTCCAATTAGTTTGAAATGCAGGCTTTCTCTCCATTATTCCATTCCGGCCATTTCTTATCATCTCTTATTTCAAAAGCCCTGAATTCGCACAATATTACAATATTGTTATGTCTAACTAACTCCCATCACATTCCTCCCCCCCCCCCCCGGTATCATCTAATTCTAAGAGTGAAGCATAAGACAGAAAAAGGCTGCATCTCCATATGTTGTCAAAGCAAGAACATCCAATGTTAGCAGCATTGACATTATTATTATTCTGTATATAGTTAAACTGTTGACTTGGACCACTAAGGTCCAAGTCCTGATCTCCACTCAGCCACGGGGAGCTCCTTGGTGACCTGGGGTAATCCCTTTCTTCTAGATGTCCAGCAGAAGGAGTGCATCCTGTCGTCTGTCCTCATGTTCTTTGTGTAATAGGTATAGCTTTAAAATGAAATGTGGTCCAGCTTTTTGAGTGTTTGCTTCATTATTATTATTACGGTTCAATGCACAGTCAGCCAGATGTTTACACTGGATTTGGCATTTTATCCACCTATCGAGTCCTTTCCAAGGACCTGGGATAGGCAGACAGTGTGGTTTGGTGGTATTAAAGATCTCATTGCAGGATGCAAGCTGTTTTAAGTTTTTTTGCAATTGACCGATGGGGATTTTATTAATGCTGATGGTGTTCAAGTGGTGCTCCAGATGTTTTGGGATTACACAAGCCCAAGAAAGTAGGGAGAGCCTCTTCTGAGCCTCTTGCTCTACCCACTGTCCAGCTGTGGACTATGCTGTCGTTCATCTGACTGTTCCCTTGGCAGCATCTTTCTGCCTGGTCTCCCAGGACCTTTTCCACACACAATTATACAAGGTTATTCTGGAGATAAAATGAGAGGCCAGGCAGAATGTTTCCACACATGTTGGTTTTGTGTGTGTGTGTGTTTGTGTGTACACATACATATATACAAGCACAAACACATATACATACTTGTACATACTTACTTCTTCCCTGATTTCTAGCCTAACAACAAATCCATCAACTGAATAGATTAGGTCCAGAGTTGATGTCTAAGTACACGCAACACACAAGAATTGGATTGAGTGTTGTGCATTTTCTCAGCAGAGAGTAGCAAAGTGGCCATCATTTTAAGCTATGAAAGTTGCTTGGCAATCTTCTAGAACTCAGCCACTACTTTTCATTCATGCAGGTATATCAAGAGAGGACAGCATCTAGATCACGAGAAGGGATAGCACCGCTCTACACTGCACTCGTGAGGCCACCTTTGGAATACAGTTCTGATCACCATAATACAAAAAAGATGCCGAGACCCTCGAAAGAGTGCAGAGAAGAGCAACAGAGATGACAAAGGGACTAAACCAAATAATGAATGGTTGAAGGAACAAGGTATGTCGAATAGAATAGAACAGAGCTGGAAGGGACCTTGAGGGTCTTCTAGTCCAGCCCCCTGCTCGAGCAGGAGAACCTAGGAGGTCACCAAGGACCCTTCCAACTCTGTTATTCTATGACTTCCATGACTTCATTGCTAAGTTCAAGAGACCCATATTCCATCAATGGGGATTTCAGTGAGACTCCTGGGAGCGTTTTACAAACAAATTCTCCTTCATCAAAATGAATGAGAACTAAATAAAAATTGTGTGCGTGGAATTTATGTTAAGTAACCATTTTGTTTCAATGCTTCACAGTCCCCCCCCCTTTTAAAAACAAACCAAAGAATTAAAATACTGTATTTGCAATCGGTCAAAGATAAAAGCATGTCTTCATTTCACTTTGTATCTCTGTTTGATATGAGATAATTAGTTCTGTTTGCATTAAAATATAGATGTAACAAATTACTAATTCTGAACAGTTTTCTAGTTTTGTACATGAGATGAATTATCTCCTGGTATTGGACATATATGAAAAACGGTTGCAGCATCTGGATATGACCAGCCTAGAGGAAAGAAGGACTAGGGGGGACATGATAGCAGTATTCCAGTATTTGAGGGACTGCCACAAAAAGAAGAGGGGGAATTTATTTTCCAAAGACCCTGAAGGCAGGACAAGAAACAATGGATGGAAACTAATCAAGGAGAGAAGCAACCTGGAATTAAGGAGAAACTTCCTAACAGTGAGGACAATTAAGCAGTGGAATACAGTAGTTTGCCTTCAGAAGTTGCAGGTGCTTCATCACTGGAGGTTTTTAAGAAAAGACTAGACAGCCATCTATCTGAAATGGTATAGGGCAGTGGTGGCGAACCTATGGCACGCGTGCCAGAGGCAGCACTCAGAGCCCTCTCTTTGGGCACTTGCGCCGTTGCTCCAGCCCCCCCCCCGCAGTCCCCTCATCATCATCAGCCCCTCCGCAGGAGAGTCACCCCCTAGCATGGCCCGCACGGAGCAGCACAGTCAAGGACATGGCAGCCGGGCAGTGGGAACAAGACTCCGCCCTCGCACTCTGTCGCGCGCAGATGATGCTGCGGGGTGCAGGCGGAGGATGTCGCCGCCATGGCACTGCTGGGCTGCCTGGGTGATCTGCGGCGGGCCATGGAGGTGGGTGGCCCTCCAGGCGGGGCAGGGGGCGAGGGGGGATGGGGCGGTTCTTGGGCACTCGGTCTCTAAAAGGTTCGCCATCGCTGCTATAGGGTCTCCTGCTTGAGTAGGGAGTTGGACTAGAACAGTGGTTCTCAACCTTTTTAATGCCGCGACCCCAACCGGTCGTAAGTCGAGGAATAAACCGGTCATAAGTCGAGGACTAAACCGGTCATAAGTCGAGGACTACCCAATCGGTCGTAAGTCGAGGACTTTCCCTGCCTGGGAGCGCCGCGCATGCGTGGTTCCGCCCCCTGCGCTGGCCGAGGCGTAGCTGGCAAGCGGCAGAGACGGAGCAGGCCAACCACCAGCTGGCCCAGCCCAAGGGAGGTAAGGCACCCGCCGGAAAAGGGGAAAAAAAATGGCGGACAAAAAAAATGGCAGACAAAAAAATGGCGGACAGCCTTGCTTGGCGACCCCCGTGAAATGGTCGATCGACCCCAAATGGGGTCCCGACCCACAGGTTGAAAACCACTGGACTAGAAGATCTCCAAGGTCCCTTCTAGCTCTATTCTGATTTGCAAAAGTTGATTAAAGGTGGCTTTGCATAAAAAAAACCAATGGGTTCAGTACACTGTTTTGTGCTGTATCACACCTGACATATTACTACAAACTTAATACAGAGAAATGCCAGATGCTTTCAGATGGGTTGGGTGCTGTACCGCCCTCCCTGGATTGGACTCAAAAGGCCCTGAGCCTTTGCAAAGACATCTTTAGATTTATGCTGATTTTAATAGACTAAAAACAATTGGTCTTTACAGTTTACAAAAGAATATTGGCTTAAACTTTCACCTAAGATTAAATCATTGATTTGCAACTTCAGTGGATCATTCTTACTATTAAATTTATTGCATTTATAAAAAGGGTATTTGGGGGAGGGAAGCAAAATATAACTCTCATTGGATCAAACATTGCAGCAGCAGTAAAAAGAAGAAAAAAAACCAGGACCGTGAGCACTGATAGGTATAAAGCCCCACTTTGTAAGATCTTTAAACCATCATCGCTTGAGTTTCTTTTATAACTTTTAATATCAGGTTCAAGGGTCAATAAAATACTCTCACACACACGCTTATGAATGATAGCATGTGAAACTAATGAACCATAATCAGATTGTTCCCTCCATTGTTTATGAAAATTCTAGACAGAGAAATTCTGAATATTTTTAGAAGGGGAGGGGAGGGGAGCCGAAGGGAGAGGAGAGGAGGGAAGGGAAGAGAAGAGGAGGGGAGGAGAGGGGAGAGGAGAGGAGAGGAGAGGAGAGAAGAGAAGAGAAGAGAAGAGAGGAGAGGAGAGGAGAGGAGAGGAGAGGAGAGGAGAGGAGAGGAGAGAGAAGAGAAGAGAAGAGAAGAGAAGAGAAGAGAAGAGAAGAGAAGAGAGGAGAGGAAAGGAGAGGAGAGGAGAGGAGAGGAGAAGAGAAGAGAAGAGAAGAGAAGAGAAGAAGAGAAGAGAAGAGAAGAGAGAAGAGAAGAGAAGAGAAGAGAAGAGAAGAGAAGAGAAGAGAAGAGAAGAGAAGAGAAGAGAAGAGAAGAGAAGAGCTCAAGGAAAAAGTCTCAACATTGCACACCCTTTGTCCAGATCTTTCCATATCCAGCCCCAATATTGTCCTAAAAACATTCCAGATCCTTCTCCTCTAATCTTTATCCGGGCACTCGTGGTTCTTTCTTAACAGTCCTGCAAACCCATCTTTTCCTGAAAATATGAAGCATTCCAGCATATCTAGTCCATAGCATTTGGATAATGAACTGCATCAACACATTTCCAATAAGACCAGCTTTGGTTAAATAACGCTGCCATACCCCATTGGCTCCCCGGTGATGGTCCACTGAAGATGGATTGAAACAAGATAAGAGCGGAACACGGCCGTGGCATTAAAAATGCAGGATGTGGAATTGCAGGGAAAGTGAAGGGTCACAGAAGATTAAGTTGTATCACAATATGGATGAGGGAAATGTTCATTCAAGGAAGCAACGCTCAAAAGGTCTGCTAAAAAGGGAGGGTGAGAAATGCTGAGACTTGTAATTCTCCCATTTTTTTTAGGGTGGGGAGGAAACAGGTTATCTTCCCTAGTTTAAAGCCGTATGCTCTGTCAGGCAGGTAAGCAGAACAATATGGGAATATATAGAACAATACAGGCAGTGTCAAGTTCCGAAGCACGATTTTGCTGCTGCAGCAGTTATTGCTTCTCAGCTTGCCAACAAACTCTGGGGAGGGGAGCGAAAAGGTTGGAATGCAGTCTTCAAAGATTAAGAGAGAAGGCCATGGGATCCAAGGACGTTCGCCAGGTGTCCTGTCAGACCCAGAGACATTTTCTCATAACGGTATTTACTCTTCTAATTGGACAATGTGATCTGACCCAGGGGGAGGAAAGAGAATTCTATGCTTTCACTATATGGGGTTTGGGTGAGCATTTTTTGCTCACCCAAACCCCATAATGAGCATTTTTTAGCCAGAGCTGGTTTTACTTTCATTCATGCTGAAGTGATGTACTCAATAAAGTTTTACGTGATGAGATTGGAAAGTCTCAAAGTGTTGACTTGGCTGGATTCATCAGCTGGAAACTTGACAGACAGCCCTCGATGTATAATTACAACTGAGCCCCCAAATTTCTGTTGTTAAACAATTCCCTGCCGGTAGCTTAAAGTTGACTCAGCCTTCCATCCTTCCGAGGTCAGCAAAATTTTGGACCCAGATTATTGAGGGCAATATGCTGACTCTGTAAGCAGCTTAGAGAGGGCTATAAAGCACTGTGGAAAGGTAGATAAGTCTAAGTGCCCCCTAAGTGCCAACTTTCCCTCTCCCTCGAAACAGGCGATAGAGCATAAGTTGGCCTCCTATGAACTTTTCCCACTGTTTTTAATATCCCTAGGCTACGATCAAGCCAAGCAAGTGGTTACCAATAAGAGACACAGAGTTCCAGCTAGAACTTAACAGGATATCTCTCCACAGCAGAATAGAACAGAATAGAGCTGGAAGGGACCTTGGAGGTCTTCTAGTCCAGCCCCCTGCTCAAGCAGGAGAACCTATACCATCTCAGACAGGTGAATGTCTAGTCTCTTCTTAAAAATCTCCAGTGATTGAGAAAGAAATATAGAAACGGGATTAAATGGAGTGTGTGGGAACCAGCAAGGTATCTGAAAGACCTGACTTTCCCTAAGAGTAGAAGAGCATTTTTTTAGAGCCAGATTAATATCCTCCTGCAGGGCAGGTTTGATAAAACGGCAATAGCTGAGTGAATGTGTACATGTGGCAATGGGGAAGCTGAAGATATCTAACAGTTTCTATTGCGCTGCAGGTTCTACAGGGACAACAGATCAACATATCTTCTCCCTCTATTAGAGAGATTTCTAGGGACATCAGATAATTTCTACGTGAACCATCTCCTGCAGGATTCAAATCCAGCCTCCACTCGTGCAGTAGCGAAATTTTGTGCTGCGGCAATGAAATCAAGGAAAGAAACACCTAAAGAACTAAAAAGCCTTATTCGTATTACTACTTTGCTTAGCTATTTTCCAATAATTTCTAGAGAATGTATTAAGCCCAAAAGCTTAAGTTTTGGGCTGGTCTGTGACTGTAATAAAGACTGATTCTGATAAATCTAAGTGCTGTTGCTATTATACTGCACTAGTGAGGCCATACATGGAATACTGCATCCAACTCTGGTCATCATAATACAAAAAAGTTGTTGAGGCCCTAGAAAGAGTGCAGAGAAGAGTAACAAAGATGTTTAGGGAGCTGGAGGTTAAACCTCATGATGAATGGTTGAAGGAACTAGGTATGTCTAATCTAACAAAGAGTAGGATTAGGGGTGACATGAGAGCTGTCTTCCAGTACACGAGGAGCCATCACTGTGAGAAGAGGATTGTCTTATTCCCCAAAGCACCTGAAGGCAGGACTAAAAATAATTATTATTATTATTATTATTATTATTTATTGTATTTTTACCACGCCCTTCTCCTTGCGGACTCAGGGTGGCTAACAGCCTAATAAAAACAAATACCAAAAATACAAAAATACTATCATTAAAAAACATAATTAAAAAGAAATATTAATTTGGCCTATTGTTATTTTAAAATTATTTTAAAAACCCAGCTAAAAATTTCCCCTTAGGCCAGTCCTGCTAGCTGAAATAGCCATGTCTTAAGGGCGCGGCGGAAGGAAGGGAGATCCGGGATCACCCTGATCTCTGGGGGTAGTTCATTCCATAGGGTGGGAGCTCCCACCGAGAAGGCCCTCCCCCTGGGGGTCGCCAGCCGGCACTGTCTAGCTGACGGCACCCTGAGGAGACCCACTCTGTGGGAGCGTACCGGCCGATGGGAGGTAATCTGAGGCAGAAGGCGGTCTCGGAGATATCCAGGTCCGATGCCATGGATCAAAGCTCATTAAGGAGAGCCAACCTGGAATAAGGGGAAATTTCTTGACATCAAGAACGATTAGTCAATGGAACAGCTTGCCTCCTGGAGTTGTGGATGCTCCTTTGCTGGAAGTTTTCAAGAAAACACTGGACAGGGATGGAATAAGAACTCCTGCCTTGAGCAGGGGGTTGGACTACAAGACCTCCAAGGTCCCTTCCAGCCCAATAATTCTATGACTGTTACGAATGCTTAGCATGCAGTTTCCTGACTTTGAACCTCATAACCTCAATCTAGATCAAATCTCCTGCTCTTATTACTCTGCAATGTCAAAGTAAGTTCACAGTTTGTCCTCACTTCGGTTCGAATATTAGTTTTTCTTTCTCCTCTTTAGACAATTTTAGTGGCTATCAAGGTGATAAGGTGCACCATTTCCTTTAGTATTTAAATATAGCTACAGCACCAGTAAAAAGGGAAGAGAACAGGGAAATATGTTGGATATATATTTCGGAATTCCTTCAGTGAAAGTGGAATTAAATTATCTACCCTTGCTGTAAAGCAATGAAAGTTGATAGAAGAAGAAAGGGATGTCATTTCCAATCAAGCTTTTCTTCTTTGTTCTCTGATTAAAGTTACACCTAAAATGAATGGCAAGCAGTTTCACAGGACAATGGTATGGCTCCAAGAAATTGACTCTTCAATTTTTACTTTTATTTTTAATGTGGGCTACTTTTTCTCTCTCTCTCTTTTCCCATACAGTAGAGACATTGGCCTGCTAAAAGGTTAAGTTGCCAGCTGTAAAGAAGTTGTGAATTTAAATCAGAGGATTAGGCTAAAATTGTCAGGTTTTTCTCTCCCCAACCCAGGATAATTTTGCAGCAAGCCTAGATAGTAGTCTCCTATGCCACAGATGGTGAGAAGAATATAGACACTTTTCTTCTCTGTAAGTTCCGACTTCTCAGCAGTGAAGATACTAGAGAAGAGTGGAGAAACTACCGTTATTATACTGAAGATTGTGCCTTAAGACCATCTTAATTATTACCATCTCTAATAGCAATAGCACTTAGACTTATATACCGCTTCACAGTGCTTTACAGCTCTCTCTGAGCGGTTTACAGATTCAGCATATTCCCCCCCCCCAACAATCTGGGTCCTCATTTTACCGACCTTGGAAGAATGGAAGGCTGAGTCAACCTTGAGCCAATCAGGATCGAACTCCTGGCAGTGGGCAGAGTTAGCCTGCAATATTGAGAGAGAGAGAGAGAGAGAGAGAGAGAGAGAGAGAGAGAGAGAGAGAGAGAGAGAGAGAGAGAGAGAAAGAAAGAAAGAAAGAAAGAAAGAAAGAAAGAAAGAAAGAAAGAAAGAAAGAAAGAAAGAAAGAAAGAAAGAAAGAAAGAAAGAAAGAAAGAAAGAAAGAAAGAAAAAGAGAAAGAGAAAGAGAAAGAGAGAGATAGATGGTTAGATAGATATTGGAAATAGACAGAAGGTAGGATAGATGATAGATGATAGATAGATAGATGATAGATAGATAGATAGATAGATAGATAGATAGATAGATAGATAGATAGATAGATAGATGAGAGTTAGCAATATCAATAGCATTTAGACTTATATACCACTTTACAGTGTTTTACAGCCCTCTAAGTGGTTTACAGAGTCAGTTTTTTGCCCCCAACAATCTAGGTCCTCATTTTACCCACCTCAGAAGGATGGAAGCTGAGTCAACCATGAGGCAATGAGAATCGAACTGCCGAATTGCAGCAGCCGGCAGGCAGCAGAAGAAGTGCTGCTTTCTAACCACTGTGCCACCACAGCTCTAAAGACAATGTAATCTCTGTTTTCCCCATAGCATATCTATTAAATAAAAAAACCAATATCCGAACGTTTCATCAATCATTCTTTGTCAGCAAAAGTCCAGCAATAGCAACCAAATGTAACTAGTTTTTTTTTCTTTTAGCTCTGATCAAATAAGCCAACCTTGTATTCCTTCCCTGAGTTTTTTAAAAAAATATGTTTAACTCCCCTCAAATAGAATCCCAGAGCTAATTTTCAGTTCATCTGTTTCAAGTCAAAAATCTTTCAGAGCTTTAACAGGTTTTTTTAATATATCCAATAAGTAAAGTTTGTCCTTTTCTTTGTCACTTCTAATAAAGTCCTTCAAAACACAGTTCTTATGTACATTCCGTTATTTAAAAAAAAATGAAAGTCAATTTCCTGGTTTATTATTTGTATATCTCATTTAGGGAATATAGATAATTCTCAACTTATGACCACAATTAGGACCAGAATTTGCATCATATGTTACTATAATCATAGGTTGAGTCAGCCCCAATTTTACAACAACTTTTACGGCAGTGATTAAATGAAGCAAAATGGTTGTGAAGCATATTCACAATTTCACAGAGATTTCTGCTCCATTTTCTATCCTCTAGTTCCCTCTAGTTTCCAGCCTTCAAAGTCTCCTTATCATATACAGACCCCAAACAATCGCCATTTTTACCATTTGCATTGATTTGCCAATTTGGTGGCATTTACTTATGCATAAGTGTGGTTTTGCTAAATTATATGGATGCTTTAATAAGAATTTATTTTTATTGTTTAGCACACTCCTAGGTGTGTGCTTTATTTTATTTTTAATTTTATTTTTATTATTTTATTTTATATTTTGATATTTTCATTACTGTACAGGGATGCCATATTTTCTAAAACTATGTTTCAACTACTAATTGAAAATATATTATAATAGCAATATGAAAATGAAAATGCGGGGGAGGAAATTTCCTGAAAATTTAAATAAAATAATATAAACAAAACAACTCTTCACAATTTTACTAGATTAATCAATTCTTTTTATCTATCTATCTATCTATCTATCTATCTGTCTGTCTGTCTGTCTGTCTGTCTGTCTGTCTGTCTGTCTGTCTGTCTGTCTGTCTATCGTCTATCTACTATCTACTATCATCTATCTATCTTATCTGATCCAAATGTTGATAAATATTATGTCAGCAATCCACTATTTCAAACCAAGTTGTGATATTGCGCGATTTTTCTAACGATGCCTTAAGATCCTTTAATAGCAGAGTCAACAACATAACATAAAACTAAGCTAAATTAAATTAAATTAAACTAGCATAGTCTTAAAAGATTGGTCTCCACTAAGATCATTTTAAACCATAGCTGAACGCTGTTAGAAAGGATATTTGGTGCTAGCCTTCTTCAAACTGAAATATTTTCATATAATGAACAGGCTATTTGAAGCAAGCACCAAGTAATGTATTTAAGAACTGGAGTGGCCATAGCCGAATCCCTATTACAAATTTCAATTATTTTAGCCAACTATAAATAATTGTTTAGATCTGTGCTTTACCTTACATTTTTGTGTACACAAAGAAAGAGAGAAGCCGGAGAAGGATGGGGGGGAAAACCAGACCTTCACATTCTCTAACGGAGAACAAAGGACACCGAACAATTGATAGGAGGGAAAACACACTGTAATGTTGAGAGCTATTTGGGCCAAACCCTATTAAAATCACCACTGGAGAATAATGGCTCAGTGGTTGACTTGAAGTGCCGTTCAGAAGAAACAGGGAAGCAAACATATCCTGAACATTTTTCCTGCTTTCTACAGACCTCGTCTCTTTAGACAACCAAGCAAAATGAAGCATCTCTTTTGGCAGAAAACAGGCTTTTTGCAGGATCTTTAGAAAACACTCTCTACGGACGGAGAACACAACCAACACAATTTTGAGGCCCGGGGAACAAGGGAGGGGAGGGGGAAGCGAACAGTTCAAAAACAGAAACTGCCAACATTTGCTTCGGCTTTGTTCTCTTGGATCTCCTCAGCCCCACCACTAATTCTATCAAAGTCTGCAGGGTTTGGCTAAGCGGTTTAAATTTCACTTCTCTTAAGACTGGGGGTTAAGATGTCAGTTGAAATTCTCCCCTCTTTAGGAGCTGCCAAGGGAGCCGGTGTTTGCCAATAAAATGTTGCTTGGGCTGAATGAAAAAGCTTTCCGTGCATTTCTCTCTCCTTTCTTCTGTCCCAAAATCGGTGGGGTTGCAAGGCCAATTCTAAGACATCAGCTGGCCTGCAGATCTCCAGCCAGCTTCACATGTGGAGATTGGATGACCACTTGTCTAAAATAATAATAATAATAATAATAATAATAATAATAATAATAATAATAATAATAATAATAATAATAATAATAATAATAGAGTTGGAAGGGACCTTGGAGGTCATCGAGTCCAATCCCCTGCTCAGGCAGGAAACCCTACACCATTTCGGACAAATGGCTGTCCAGTCTCTTCTTAAAAACTTCCAGTGTTGGAGCATTCACCGCTTCTGGAGGCAGGTTGTTCCACTTGTTAATTGTTCTCACTGTCAGGAAGTTTCTCCTTAGTTCTAGTTGCTTCTCTCCTTGATTAGTTTCCATCCGTTGCTTCTTGTCCGGCCTTCAGGCACTTGGGAAAATAGCTTGACTCCCTCTTCTTTGTGGCAGCCCCTGAGATATTGGAAGACTGCTATCATGTCCCCCCTCGTCCTTCTCTTCGTTAAACTAGACCAGTGGTTCTCAACCTGTGGGTCGGGACCCCATTTGGGGTCGATCGACTATTTCATGGGGGTCGCCAAGCAAGGCTGTCCGCCATTTTTTTTGTCCACCATTTTTTTTGTCTGCCATTTTTTTCCCCTTTTCCGGCGGGTGCTTTACCTCCCTTGGGCTGGGCCAGCTGGTGGTCGGCCTGCTCCGTCTCTGCCGCTTGCCAGATACACCTCGGCCAGCGCAGGGGGCGGAACCACGCATGCGCGGCGCTCCCGGGCAGGGAAAGTCCTCGACTTACGACTGCTTGGGTAGTCCTCGACTTACGACCGGTTTAGTCCTCGACTTACGACTGGTTTAGTCCTCGACTTACGACCGGTTTAGCCCTCGACTTACGACCGGTTGGGGTCACGGCATTAAAAAGGTTGAGAACCACTGGACTAGACATACCTAATTCCTCAATTGTTCATTGCATGGTTTAGCCTCCAGACCCCTTATCAACTTTGATAAACTTACCCAGGGAATTATTCTGGGTGATCTAAGGCCCATCCTTCTTTGAGTCCAACCTACCTTACAGGTTTACAGGTCTGGGTAAAATAAATTGGGAGGAAGGAGAGCTGACCTTTTGGGGAAAAAAAATAGATTGTACAACCAGCAAATAAGAAGCAAAAAAAAAAGGGGGGGGAGTAAATGCAGTCTTCATTAGAGAAGAAGTATCTGGGGGGTGTAAGCTTGGAAGAACGGCGCCTTCCAAGGAACCCCCCCATATTCCTATGAAAGATGCTTTATTTAAATAAAACTCAGGATTGAATTCACCCACTATGCTTGAATCTAAAAAGCTAAGCGGAGTTGCTTTATCCCAACTTTGTACATGACACGGAACAGCAGACTGCATTAGTAGAAACATTCATCAATATGGCTAGCTGGAAGATGATGGATTTTGCTGAATTCCCCAAGGCAATAATTTTCAAACACAGAAGGATGGTTGCTTCTGTGCGCTCTGAACGGGGTTCCAGCACTTTGAAAAATTTCCCTCCTGTTTCTCCGAGCTGGAATTGCTGCCACTTCGATAACAGCAGCCAGAGCAAGCCAGCTAGGCAGAGTCGTTGGAATGTACCAACTCCTGCCACACCAACCTCAGGCAGTTTCCACCCCAAAATGCATTGCAATATGTCGACGAAGGTTGGTATGGCAGGAGTTGGCACATCCCAACGACTCTCTTGCCTAACTGGCTTGCTCTGACTGAGGATAACCTTCACACAACTGGACCTGGATGACGGAGAACCTTCATCAACATATTGCAATGCATTTTGGGGTGGAAACCCCCTGAGGTTGATGTGGCAGGAGTTGGTACATTCCAACGATTTTCTCTGCCTAACTGGCTTGCTCTGATTAAGGAAGCTGTCTGGATGGGCAGCGAAATGTCTCTCAAACTAAAAACCAAATTAGTCCAGTTGCAGTGATTCAACCTTCAGACAAGTTCACACAACTTTCAGTTTATGGGGAAGGTTAAACACTATTAGTCCCCCAGCACAAAGACATTCTCCCCAACACACGTGCCCCAGAATGAATGGGAAAGAAAAATGGGTTGGTAAGAAAGACATTATTTTCCTTCTTTTCACAATGTCCTTGTAAGTAGATGGGGGTGCTGGGGATATGATGTAGTTTAGCCCTCAATCACACTATAAGAAATTGGGGAGATGTACCCCTGCCTACACCCTACCATTTGGACGCTTCTTCCTCTTGTGGAAAACGAAAGAACTCTTACGAATTCCAGAGGGGTTTAGCAGAGAAGTTTATTTGCGCAAGGTTCAGAAGCATACTAGAGATAGGCAATTCTGAACGAGGAGGGCGGGATTAGACTTCAGTTTTTATACTCCCCTCCTTTCAGGAACAAAGGGACTACACATGGTAATACACTGTGATACATTAGGAGCGTTTCTCACAGGCATACAATGGAAGGTTTTGCTACATACAAAGTATCCATGTGCAAAGCGCATTTGGTTGCCACATATTACTGACNATGCAGACACATCATTATTGCAGTTATGCAGACAAATCATTATTCTAATAATTGTTCAATTTACTACATTATTCCAAACAAAAATAGCTGGGAACTAAAAAAAAAAAAAAAAAGTAGGGACCCCCAAGGAGTTGACATTCCTCCTAAAATGTTACAAGGATCCTGAAGCATCTTCTTGGGCCACAGAGAAATAAACCAAGGCAGCTCAGCAGGAGATTTGTTGTCCTGTTTTGTGATGCCTGTTTCTTTTCCTCCCTCTTTTCCATCAGTCCTCCTGCCAAGCTTTAGATGTGATGAGGAAACAGAATTAAAAATGTATTTCTATCAAAAATAAATACTTTGAGAAATATCTATTGGCGTTGAATAAAGTGCCCAATATAGTAGCACATCCAAGAAAAAAAAGTCAACAATTTCCAAAATTGGTTTGAGAGGTGGCTCACCCTATTGATTTCCTTCTAATTTACTTTCTCTAATGGTTCCCATTTCCTTCTCTTGTATAGTCCATCACTAAACCTTGTCCTTTCCCCAGCTATGCCTCTGTAATGTAACTATTTGCCTCTGGATGAGTCATCTGGAGAAAAGGGGCTAGATGGCCCAATTCCTACCTGGCATGATGGAGAAAAAGATGTACCGTAGTTCAAACGATGGGAGACATTAAATCTACCTGCTAACTAGTTAGCATCCAGTAAAGAGTGGTCAGTAAAGCTTGAATCCTTTAAAATTGTTTATTCCTGTCCCTATGGTAACCCTGGACATTCTGAGATGCGAAGAGAATTTCCAGGGTAGAATCTGATGATGACAGCGATGTCACTGCGGAAGGCAAGAAACACATCAGGGATGGCTCTCAAGAGGTAAGCATGGGAGGAAAGGAAACATCGAGTCCTTCTCCTCATCACTCACCTTCCCTCGTAGCCAATCTTCACTTTCACAGAAGTGGGAGTAAGCTTTCATTTGGGCAATCAATCACTTCTTTATTCCTTCAGCTTTCCTGAGGTGGTCAAAGATAAGCAATCCTCACTCAGTTTCAACTGTTCAGGAACAAAGAGTTTGTAACCACAGTTTTCAATGTTTGTAAACAAGAGCCTTGATGGGTTTGGTGATTATAACACTGCCCTACATTTCAGGACTATCACAGGAAAGCATGGATCCCTAAATGTTTAGTTTTTTAGGTCCATTCCTATGTGTTATAGATCTTTGGAGGTTGCCAATATCCAAAAACTTGCTAGATGGCCTTCCTTCCAGCTGTGGCCAAAATGTGTGACTTTTAGACTTATGAGTTGATGAGGTGGGATTTTTTTAAAAAAAATTGAGTAGTCCTGCAAGCACGGGGAGCAGAGATGTAACAACATCTCTCCTCACCGGTGACCAGAGAAGTAACAAATGGAAACTTATCCAGGAGAGAACCAATCTAGAACTAAGGAGAAATTTCTTGACAGTGAGAACAATTAATCATTAGAATGGATTGCCTCCAAAAGTTGTGGGTGCTCCATCACTGAAGGTTTTTAAGAAGAGAGTGGACAGCCATTTATCTGAAATGGTATGGGATCTCCTGCTTAAACAGAGGATTGGTCTAGAAGATCTCCAAGGTCTTTCTCAACTTGGTTGTTCTGCAGTCTGTAACTTTGATAATTGTTCTGATTTCATTGAGTCCTCTCCAGCATATTGCCTCTTAAAGTAGCTCTGCAAGTGTCAATCCAGGTTGTTACGTTTTGTACATATTCCTTAATACTGTTTGTGATTCTAGTTCTTGCTGTGTTGCCACTAAGGTGCCCCCAGAGGCCTTCTGACAGTTGCTGCTGAAGAAGCTTTTTCTCAATGAATAAAGCTCACTTTGCTGTTGGCAGTTTCTATTTGTTTGACATCCTCTAAAGTACTTCCAAACTTGGTTATCAGCCAGGCCTAACTTCATGCAAGCCAACATCTTCCCACAAAGTGATTCTAGGAACCATTACAAGAATGCCTGCCCTGGCAGTTTACAGTTTTTGCCCTGAAAAAAGCATAATTGCATCTGGAAATGGAGAACCTAAGAAAAAAGATAAAGGTATATGAGTGATGGAGCTGGATTCAGAATGTGAGATTCCTTCATGGGGACCAGGAAGAATAAAG
>NW_015390350.1:5232-7684 GCF_001527695.2 Protobothrops mucrosquamatus | reverse complement strand
GCGGTGAATGCTCCAACACTGGAAGTTTTTAAGAAGAGACTGGACAGCCATTTGTCCGAAATGGTATAGGGTTTCCTGCCTGAGCAGGGGGTTGGACTAGATGACCTTCAAGGTCCCTTCCAACTTTACTATTATTATTATTATTATTATTATTATTATTATTATTATTATTATTATTATTATTATTATTATTATAAATGCTAAATCTTCAAAAACTCTGAGATGACTACATGACAATGACCAATGGAGGAGCAGCAAGCTTGATGTCTAGATGGAGAAGGAATGCCAGAACCTGGAGGCAGCGTTAAAAGAGGGATAAGTCTAGAATCCTTATGTAGCCACAACCCAGCTTGAGTGCTACTGACATTTTTCTAACTCTAACCAGAAATGCTGACGATTAGTTGAGAAGATTCCTGTGCATAGGCTTTAGCAATAAATCAGCTTAACGGAACCTTCACATGTGCACCTAGTCTTTCGCGCCCGACATTATCCAGCAGAACAAACCTCTCTGGACCAAGAGAGGATGAGAAATCTCTCACTTGCACTCCAGACAACTGCTCAGCATCTCTGAGAAAGTAATGGATTATCTAGCAGTAGCCCAGTACAAGAATAGCCAACTGTGTTCATTTGACTGCCTACAACAGTGCTTCTCAACCTTGGTAACTTGCAGATGGGTGGACTTCAACTCCCTGAATTCTCCAGCCAGCCATGCTAGTTGGACAATTCTGGAAGTCCACCCATCTTCAAGTTGCCAAGATTGAGAAGCACAGAAACTGCAGACTGCAGCCAGAAGCCAACTTGCGAGCCATTTTTCAATGCCAGAAGACCAGATGGAAGGAAAGGGTTTTATTCAAAAGAAAAGAGTGCACTCTTGTTAAAAAAGGAAATGTTCCAAATTAGAGTACAAGTTTCATGCCCATGTTAATGTGTAGAAGAAAAAGGCAAGACGAGAAGCGATGGATGGAAACTAACCAAGGAGAGAAGCAGCCTAGAACTAATCAACCAATCGAATGATTTGCCTTCAGAAGTTGTGGGTGTTCCATCACTGGAGGCTTTAAAGAAGAGACTGGACAACCATTTATCAGAAATGGTATAGGATCTCCTGCTCAAGCAGTGGATTGGACTAGATGACCTGTTGAACATGGAGAACATTGGTCTACCTTCTTTCATGTGGTTACTGATTTTTATTGATGCTGGCTTCAGTTTTATTTGGCTGAATTTGGATTGCATTGTTAATTGTTGTGTTTTTTATTACTTTAATTATTTTTTATGACTTGATTTCAAGAACTCCCTATTAGTCAGTGACAAATGCTTATCCCAAATGCATCTGGGGAGACTGCCTCCTGAAAATTACCTGAGTCACAATCAGAATAATATCTCAGAATTCAGCACCCCTTCCTGATGCTTTAAATGCCTTAAGTCTAAGACTGAAACATCTGGTTCCCGATTTAGGGGAAAACAGTGTTGAGGTGTGAATTACAGTAGGTGCAAGTGCAGGGTTCATATCTGCAAGGTGTGATCTATGAAGTCAAGTTGGCAGCCACAAACAATGCAACTGTAGCTCCCCCTGTTTTGTGTGGGTTGCAAAATGAGAAAACTGGTATGCTGCAAAATGGGGAGTTTTGATTGCACCCTTACCAGCCCCTATGGAGACCCCTAAGTGGGCAGAATATTACCCAACAATACTATTCTTCCTCTACAAATTACAATGTGTATACTCATATTCCACTTGCAGATACTGTATGCATTCTCTCTTGGATATTGATACATGCGCACCATTCATGGAGAAGAAGCTATTGCTGGATTTCCCCATAAGTAGCCCTCCCTAGCCTCTCACCTTGCTGACTAGATTACCTCAAGGTGCACCTTTCTTTTCACCCCTCTGATTCTCAGCAGCAACAGCACCCTCATCTTGTGTCGCTGCAATGTTCTGTTGAGAAGGACCTGGGAAGCTGCTGTTCGTTTCGGAGGGAATGAATTCAGTATTGCTCCATCTTAATTCTCCCTGGTATAAAAGACAGTAGACAGAATCAAGATTCATTTTGACAATGAAACAGAATTCCAGTAGTCTTAATGTAGACTGCTTCCTGGTTAAAAGAATTGACATAAGTGAATACTTAAAAACAAAAAAAAGCACAGAAGATGCTCCAGCAGCACAAGGATTGACTCAGAAAGATAGAGAACAGTGCCAAGAGCTTTGGCATGGCTCAAGAACCAGAGAGCTAATTCCTCTTCTGTTTCTTTCTGTCCATTATTCGTCTCACCATCAGATTTTTTCCTGTGCAATTTGATCAGAGGGTCTAGGCCAGGGGTAGGCAACCTTGGCTCTTTTATGACTCGTGGACTTCAACTCCCAGAATTCCTGAGCCAGCCATGCTGAGGGGAAAGGGAGAGATTTCTAAGCTGAGCCATGCTGGCTCAGGAATTCTGGGAGTTGAAGTCCATGAGTCAT
>NW_015390350.1:0-2025 GCF_001527695.2 Protobothrops mucrosquamatus | reverse complement strand
AATCCTGCCTTCATTGAAATGAAGTTCATGAATTTACCCAACTTTAGCGATATTTGCCTGCCTTTTGCAATATGAACTCCTCGGAGCTTGCTTATTGCGTTTATTTGCAAGGTGAACAGAAGAAACGAAAAACAAGTCACAAGCTCCAGAAAAGCTTATTAATTTCTTCCCCGGAGGAGGTGGATAGGGACCTGGTGTTATCCGATAATTGCTTTCTTTCAACTGCTCCAAGGACAGTGCTGGGATCCTTGGATCCTGCTGGGAGGCAATAGAGTGTGTGCATCGGGGTTGCGTTATTGTTATGAAAAATTATGGATGCAAATGGCAAGGGAATGCCATTGCCGGGCCGAAAAAGCCGAACCAATCCATGGAGCCCCTGACTGTACATCAGAGGGGCTGAAGGCTGCTGCAGCAGAGCAGCTTGGAGAATTTAGCATGGCTGACACCCAAAGTGAGGCTGTAAATATTCACAGCTTTCCACTTTCCAAATTATATACTTATAGTGATAGACCAACATCCCACTCAATTGTCATTTGCTGTCAAATTATTTAGGGATTCAGTATCCATATTTCATGTTTTTGGGTCCAGGAAAGAGTACATGCTAACTGGGAGCTTCATTTAGAAGCATTACCGTGGTGGTGCAGTGGTTAGAATGCAGTACTGCAGCCTACTTCTGCTGACTGACTGCCGCCTGCAGTTCGACAGTTCGATTCTCACCAGCTCAAGATTGACTCCGCCTTCCATCCTTCCAAGATCAGTAAAATGGGGACCCAGATAAATAGATAGATAGATAGATAGATAGATGAGAGGGATAATACAGATAGACAGACAGAAAGACAGACAGACAGATAAACAATTCAGAAGACCTAAGTGATTCTGCCCTTACCATCTTTTTTGCCCTTACTGTGAAGCACAAAATGGCTAATGACCGTTTAACCAAATGTGACGTGGCAACCTAAACTGTGTGCTATGTTTTATTTTGTCATAGGTGCCCACGTAGTTTATTGAAATAATGAGCATTCATCTTGTGCATACCGAGCGCCTTAAGCAATCCCAAGGGTATCCCGTGTAATTTATATGCCGCCCACTCAACCAACTTCCTTCTCTCCCACCTCAAGGCCCCAGGCTTATGTATATCAAATAATTAGACTAATCCCAGATGGGGGAAAAAAATCTCCTGCATTTTTCTGCCTACTGGTTATTATTAATGTGAGGAGGAAATGCTTTAGAAGAGGATCTTGAAGAAAACTTTGTGCCGCTCTTGTGATTTAGAGAGGAGGTGACCAAGGATGTAAATGAGTAGTCCTCAACTTATGACCACAATTGACCCCAACGTTTATGTTGCTAAGTGAGACAATTGTTAAGTGAGTTTTGCCCTGTTGTAAGACCTTTCTTGTCACAGTTGTTAAGTGAATCACTGCAATTGTGAAGTTAGTAACGCAGTTGTTAAGTGAATCTGGCTTTCCCTTGACTTTGCCTGTCAGAAGGTCACAAAAGGTGATCACATGACTTTGGGACACTGTGTCATGACCCAGGTGGTCAAGGCAAGGTAGGTCTTAGAGAGTCCTTTATTGCTCTCAAAAAATGTTCTAGCAAATGGCCTTCCAATAACTTGTAAGGCTCCACCCGCCACGCTACCCTGAAGGCAGCCAGCCTCAGTCCCCCAAACAACAGCCCCGATATCAGAGGTCACCAACCTTTCTCGGTTGGCAGACCGGAGGGAAAGGGAGGAGAAAGCATTTTACACATGTGCGTGTTCATGCGTGCATGGGGCCATGAGCACACACGTGCAATGCAAACAGGGCAGGGCTAGTGCGTGATACTTTTTATTATTATTATTATTATTAATTTAATTTATATCCCGCCCTTCTCCTTACGGACTCAGGGCGGCTAACAACCAAATAAAACACTAATCCCCAAAAACTACAATTTAAAAACATAAGTAAAAACAAATATTAGTAATTTGGTCAAGTTAATTTAAAAATTGCTTTAAAACCCCATTAAAATTTTCCCCTAGGCCAGTCC
>NW_015390349.1:48935-51821 GCF_001527695.2 Protobothrops mucrosquamatus | reverse complement strand
CCGCACAAACAAGCAAAGCCCCATCCATGAGATGCAGGCAGCACACAAAACCACACACCCTCTGGTCCGCGGCAAAACCTCTCTCCACGGAACCGGTTCCTGGTGCCCAAAAGGTTGGGGACCTCTGCACTAACAGCATAGTATCATCTCTTCACTTTATCCAAAATTTCAGCTATCTCAATATTTTAGTCTTCCCAATTGGAATTGATGATCATATCCTATTTCATTTCCCTTCAAATGCTTCTTACCCATTCCCTCTTCGTTGCAATTCAGGCTATCCTAAACAGGTTGTAATACAGGTAATCCTTCACTTACAGCCATTTGTTTAGTGACAAAGTTACAACAGCACTGAAAAAAAGTGACGGCTGTTTTTTCACACTTACAACCGTCGTAGCATTCCCCGTGGTCATATGATCAAAATGTGGATGCTTGGCAATGGGTTCATACTTACGACAGTTGCAGTGTGCCATGACACGAGAGTAAAATAAAGCAAAACTCACTTAAGAATTCTCTCGTTTAGCAACAACAGAAATTTTGGGCTCAACCGTAGTCATAAGTTGAGGGTTAACTGTACTTGTACCTCTTGATTCAAAGAAATTAGGAGAAGAACATTTAGGAAAAGCAAGATTTTATAATTGAAATTTCAAGTAATTCCAGTATTCACAAACTTTCGGAGCACAGCTCTGCTGGCTGAAAGATTAACTGCTTATCCATCTCAGCTTGACAGGTAACAATCTCTCACTCTACAAGAGGCCAAATGTTTAGTGGCATGGGTCAGCACGCCACCAGGAGAAATCACTTACAAACCAATTGTAAACAATTATTGTTCCAACTGAAGGTTGCAGCATAAAGTACTGGAGGGGGGGCAGCTATCCACCCAATTTGTAATTTTCCATAGATATAGACTCGGCTGAGAAAAGATAAGCTCCATCAACTCCAGATTGTTATAGTAGTAGTTTTAACTGTTCAATCGTCTTGGCGCCTTTATAGGCAAAGGCTCTGAATACTACCTTGTCAAGTACAGCGTCTTTTAGATCCAGGGTTTGTCTTTGTATCAGTTTTGATGTTATCAAGTCAGCAAATTCTTTGCTTGCCCCATCTTCTTCCAGATTGTTGAATGGAATTGGAGTAGCACAATATTAGTAGGTCAGCTGCCACTTCGAAAGCCTTTAACCATTATTATTTTTTAATTCTTCATGGTTGAGTTTTTAACAAGTATCATTTCCTTCCTACACTAAGGAAAAGGTATTTCTTTAATTATTACACTCCGACATTCCATTAGATTCTTGGCCTTCTATTCTCTTGCCTTACCCAAATCTTCTCCAGAGATTTGAAGGATCCTCTTGAACAATTCAAGGACATTACATGCATGGGAATACATTTTGAATTAGGTTTCAAGTGGCTTTACTTTGAGGTAACATATAGCATGCCTCTGAACTTCTACAAGTGCCTTACTGGTATAAGCATTCATTTTATTACAACAATACGATCTGTAGGCTTTCTGGCTACTATTATCCTAAAGAGCCATTCCAGCTTGTTTATCTACTGGTATCTACCTTTCAGAGTACACATAATTCCTCCACTTCCTTACTTATTATTACCTGCTTTTTATTTTATAATATCATGATTCAGTTTCAAGCTTATAACCCTTGATTTACTTGAGGGACCTCTCACCAACTGGGATTGGCCTGCTCCTTTTGTGCCAGCAGAGGAGGCATGGTATGGGTCCTGTAAGCCCGGTTATTACAGCTGGCAGGGTCCAGGAAGAGCTCTGCTGTTGCTTCTGCCCTCTGGAACATCTTGCCCGCCCCCCCGCCCGCCCCCCCCATGATGTGAGGTTGGCCCCAACCCTCCTATCCTTTCATAAGTGCTTGAAGACCTATTTCTTCCAGTTGGCCTGGGTTCCCAATGGGGGAACAGCACAGTGGAGGTGGTTGATTAGTTAACAACAGATCCCACCCCCCACTCCACCCCCACCTTCCCCAAATACTAGATTTTAATTTGTTTATATTTTAATGTATATGCATAGATACATTTTTATGACTGTAAGCCAAGCAGAGTTACCCTATGGTAAGAGAGGCAGCCAATAAATTTTATAAATAACAAATAAAGCTGCAGTTTGCTAAGTGAGGGAAGTCTCATTTCTATTTTATCAAGCAAAGCTTTGAGACGATTTCTCTTTTTTTTCTTAAATTTTACTGTACAGTATCTTTCTAGAAAACACTCCTTACTTGCCCCATTTGGCTTGAGAATGTTGTTATATTAGCACAGTTAGAGGACAGGAGAGAGCAGCCATTTGCAAAGGATATGGGACAGCTTTTTCTCAACCTGAGCACCTCAAGTTATGAGGACTTCTTACAGGAATCTCAACAGCATCCATGGGGCTAAGACATCATCATCATCATCATCATCATCATCATCATCATCATCACCATCACCATCATCATAAATGATGAAATGGATCTTGGAGGTCATCTATTCCAACCCCCTGCTCAGGCAGGAAACCCTATACCAGGGGTGTCAAACTGCCAGCCCGCAGGCCGGTTTCATCATACTGGAGCTGCGCCCACCCCATTGCCGGCAATGGCGAAAAAGCTCCGATATGTCGCGCGACGTCACGTGACGTCGTGAGTTTGACATGCCTGCCCTATACCAGTGATGGCGAACCTTTTAGAGACCGAGTGCCCAAACTGCAACCCAAAACCCACTTATGCATCGTCGGGTGCCGGGTGGGCGTGGCCCATTGGGTGGGCGTGGCTGCTGTGGTAACAGCAGACTAGGTGGGACTAAAAAGTTCAATCAATCAATTCCAACTTTGCAAGATCTTTTTTTTTGCCGCGAGAAGTTGAAATTGACTGATTGATTGAACCTTTTTTTTTTTTTTTT
>NW_015390349.1:44206-48787 GCF_001527695.2 Protobothrops mucrosquamatus | reverse complement strand
CCTTTTTTTTTTTTTTTTGCACACAGCGGTGGAGGCCTAAAGCGAAAAGGTTTTATAAAACCCAGCTGAAGGCCTAGGACTGGGGCGACGGCACGCGTGCCCACAGAGAGGGCTCTGAGTGCCGCCTCTGGCACCCGTGCCATAGGTTCGCCACCACTGCCCTATACCATTTCAGACAAATGGCTGTCAAGTCTCTGCTCCGGTGTTTGAGCATTCACCGCTTCTGGAGGCAGGTTGTTCCACTGGTTAATTGTTCTAACTGTCAGGAAGTTTCTCCTTAGTTCTAGGTTGCATCTCTCCTTGATTAGTTTCCATCCGTTGCTTCTTGTCCTGCCTTCAGGCGCCTTGGAGAATAGTTTGACTCCCTCTTCTTTGTGGGCAGCCCCTGAGATATTGGAACACTGCTATCATGTCCCCCCTCATCCTTCTCTTCATTAAACCAGACATACCCAATTCCAGCAACCGTTCCTATTTAGCCTCCAGTCCCCTAATCATCTTTGTTGCTCTTCTCTGTACTCTTTCTAGAGTCTCAACATCTTTTTTACATCGTGGTGACCAAAACTGGATGCAATATTCTAAGTGTGGCCTTACCAAGGCATTATAAAGTGGTATTAATACTTCACGTGATCTTGATTCTATCCCTCTGTTAATGCAGCCTAGCACTGTGCTGGCTTTTTTGGCAGCTGCAGCACACTGCTGGCTCATATTTAAGTGATTGTCCACTAGGACATTCAAGGAGCTGAATTCTACAGAACAGAACAGAACAGAATAACAGAGTTGGAAGAGACCTTGGAGGTCTTCTCGTCTAATCCCCTGCTCAGGCAGGAAACTACACATTATATTTAGAGAGTGCCTAGCCTGGGGATAGTTAGTCCAGGAAAATAGATATTATTGTATATATAATGATTACCTTGCATGTCCTACAGAAACACGACTGGTCCAAAGTCACCTAGTTTGTTTTCAGTCCTAATAATTTACTTTAATCATGACACTGTACTAACACTCATGAACTGTTATGTAGGAACAATAACATGGTATGCCTATTATATTCATACCACCGAGAAACCTGTGGAACTGCAGAGAAAACAGAGAAGATGGTAAGAAAGCAACAATAGTTTTCTGCCCATCTACAAAACTTACTGAAGTGCTTGTCGATGCCTTAACTCAGGGGTGTCAAACTGCCGGCCTGTGGGCTGGTTTCATCATACCGGAGCCGCGCCCACCCGATTGCTGGCAATGGCGAAAAAGCTCCGATACGTTGTGCGACGTCACATGACGTCACAAGTTTGACATGTCTGCCTTGACTTAAAAGGAATATGAGGAAGTGATAGTACCACTTTACATTGTGCTGATGAGATCACACTTGGAATAATGCATCCAGTTCTGGTCACCACGATATGAAAAAGATGTTGAGACCCTGGAAAGTGTGCAGAGAAGAATAACAAAATGATAACAGTTCTTAAGGTTAAAACATATTATGAACAATAGAGGGAGCTAGATATGTCTAGTCTATCAAAGAGAAGGAATAGTGGTGACATGATAGCAGTGTTCCAATATCTTGGGGGGTGTCACATAGAAGAGGGAGTCAAGCTATTCTCCAAAGCACCTGAAGGCAGGACAAGAAGCAATGGGTGGAAACTAACCAAAGAGAGAAGCAACCTAGAACTAAGGAGAAACTTCCTGACAGTTAGAGCAATTAATCAGTGGAACAACCTGCCTCCAGAAGCTGTGAATGCTCCAACACTGGAAGTTTTTAAGAAGAGACTGGACAGCCATTTGTCTGAAATGGTATAGGGTTTCCTGCCTGAGCCGAGGGTTGGACTAGATGACCTCCAAGGTCTCTTCCAACATCATCATCATCATCATCATCATCATCATCATCATCATCATCATCATCATCATCATCATCATCATTATTCCAGTACTTGAGGGACAGTCAGAAAGAAGACGGAACTGAATTATTCTCCAAAGCACCCGAAGGCAGGACAACAAGTAATGGGTGGAAGCTTATCAAAGACAGATACAACCTAGAAGTAAGGAGAAATTTTCTAATAGTGAGAACAATTAATCATTGTCTCCTGGGGTTGTGGATGCTCCATCATTGGAGGTTTTCAAAAATAGACTTGACAACCATTTGGCTGGAATGGTACAAAACTCTTGCCTTGAGTAGGGGGCTGGACTAGAAGACCTTCAAGGTCCCTTCTAGTCTTATGAATATTTTATAAGTGTGTATGTGTGTATGCATATATACACGATAAAACTAATAAATATCGATCACCAAGAGGAAAGTAATAAATAGTATAAAAATTAATGAGCCAAGCCATGTATGTATATGTATATGTTGTATGCATATGCATATGTTGTTGTATGTATATGTTGTATGCATGTTCTTAATATTCCTGGCTCTAGTACTCTGATCCATTTAGAGACGATTGCTTACATCGTATGATAGCAATAAGGAAGTTCATTAAAAATGGTAAGGAACCTGAGCAAAAGATGATACATCAAGAATGACAATGAGCATGCTGAAAAACTGAAAGGATTGGCTTCAGGTTTTCACAATACAGCACAATGCAGGCATATGCATTTATAATCTCTCTCCCTCTTTCTCCCCATTGCTGTCTTGATCATTTCAAAATGTCAAAGTGCTTTGCCTCCCTGAAACATTACAGGAGGGTTAATCTGCCTCAATTAATAGTATTGCATTGTTTACAGTATCTGGCATATTTTTTTCCATTTTTCCATCACTTCCCACCCACCACCCATCCTCGTGTTTGCATTTGGCTGCTTTGACAGGGCACTTTGATGGAACTTACATCCAATTTAAGTGCTCCTTTGAAACTGCATGCATATCATGTTGAGACTCTAGAAAGAATACAGAGAAGAGCAACAAAGATGATTAGGAGACTGGAGGCTAAAACATATAAGGAACGATTGCTGGAATTGGGTATGTCTAGTTTAATGAAGAGAAGGACGAGGGGGGACATGATAGCAGTGTTCCAATATCTCAGGGGCTGCCACAAAGAAGAGGGGGGTAAGCTATTCTCCAAAGCACCTGAAGGCAGGACAAGAAGCAATGGATGGAAACTAACCAAAGGGAGAAGCAATGTAGAACTAAGGAGAAACTTCCTGACAGTTAGAACAATTAATCAGTGGAACAATCTGCCTCCAGAAGCTGTGAATGCTCCAACATTGGAAGTTTTAAGAAGAGACTGGACAGCCATTTGTCTGAAATGGTATAGAGTTTCCTGCCTGAGCAGGGGGTTGGACTAGATGATCTCCAAGGTCCTTTCCAACTTTATTTATTTATTATTATTATTATTATTATTATTATTATTATTATTATTATTATTATTATTATTATTATTATTATTATACATAACGGTATGCAAATATTTGATCCAAATATTCACTTCAGTTTGAAGTTGATTCAGACAACCCATTTATCAAATCAGTTTCTAATCAAATCAGAAAGTTGACTTGAATTGCTGAGTTGAATCATACACGAATGAATCAGTTCTGATAATTTAGATGATTCTTCAGAGACACACAAGCTACGTCTAAAGTCTAGGATTAGCTTCAGAGATACAGTTCAGGTATCCAAATAACGTTGGATTAAATATTTGAAATGAAGTGGTTTGCAGATCCAAATCAAATCAGTGGTTCAAATGGGATTTTACCTGTAACTCTTTATCCACCTAAAGAACTAATGATCATCTGAAAACAAAAGGTATTTTGATTTGACACATCAAAGATAAAAATAGAAATAGAAATTCTCTTTGATATCTTCCTGTCAAAAGTAAAAAAGATGGACTTGTTTACAAAAATTAAGATAAAATTTACCCCTTAACATTCTGGGATATAGGTATTACCTACCTAATATCTCTGCAAAATATTCTCTAAAATCTAACCAGAATTTTGTTAAGCATGTAATGTGGTGCACTTCAAAAAAATATTTCACAGAAAAGAGAACAAGAGAGAAAAAGAGAGAATGCCACCTTGATAAAACTGCCTGTTAATATATAGGTATATATACCAATTTAGAAATCATTACTACAATGTAAATAGAAATGCAGTATATATGCTTGTTCCATTTTGTGTTAAAATGCTAGCCTTTGATGGATGACTGTTACACAATATGGTTCTTGAAATTAAGTATGACTTGAACCAGAAAGACCTTCAAACCAAGGACAGCAAGGGACTCTTCTAAGACACATGGCCAGTCCAGCAACACAATTCCACAGCATGTGACAAAGGAGAAAAATACATTTACTGAGATCATAATTCTAGAAATGTTTTTTTCTGAATCTCGATCTGCTTTATATTTTCCATTGTTCACTCATTCTCACTCCTTACGTTTCTCTGTGCAATGTTAATGATACACTCCACCACTTCAGCCTTTAATATATTTTCTGAAAAATGACAAGAGGTAGAAAATGTTGAAGAATTAATATCTAGCCAGATCTAACCAACAGCAGTAAAAAGAGTCCATTATTTTCAAAATGTTGGGATTAGATTTTTCTCCTATTAGGTTGCCATGTCTGCATGTACCGGATATGCTATAACTCTTTATTAATATTT
>NW_015390349.1:38169-42453 GCF_001527695.2 Protobothrops mucrosquamatus | reverse complement strand
ATGCTCCAACACTGGAAGTTTTTAAGAAGAGACTGGACAGCCATTTGTCTGAAATGGTATAGGGTTTCCTGCCTGAGCAGGGGGTTGGACTAGATGACCTCCAAGGTCCCTTCCAACTTTATTATTATTATTATTATTATTATTATTATTATTATTATTATTATTATTATTATTATTATTATTATTATTATTATTATTCTTGTTGTTGTTGTTGTTGTTGTTGTTGTTGTTGTTATTAACATATGGAGGTATTTAGATCATTATTGCATCATAGAAACAGAAATATCAATCAAAGCTAACCTCTGGCATTTGCTGAAGGACAATTGATAGCAGCAGGGAAATATGGATATCCTAACTAGATTGTTGTAGTCTAGGTATTGTATACTTAATTTTAGCAAAGCTGGGAATTGAGTAATGTACACATTTAATAAATGAAATAAACCCAATATAGTATAATCCAATTCTACAAGTGGGAAGGTCATAGATAATCAGCTGATTATTTACTTTGGGGGATTTGCAGGTCATTATGGGAGCAGATGCCATCACTATATCACAGGTGACATTAATTTGAGTATGGGAACTGAAGAAAAAAACCCTTATCTGTAAAGTACAGAATTAATTCCTTTCTCTTACCCCATTGATTATAAACCTAATAGGGGGGAAGAAGCAGAGAAGATGACCTTCATTACACACAATAGGCATTAGAATTAATGTTACGTGTCAACCAGCTCACTAGCTGAATCAGAATCTACTTATCAAAATTTGGTTATTGTCCCTGATGATGAATTTTAACTTAGCAATGTTGACATCATCTTTAGTAGCAAAAAAGTAATAAAGCTATGTATCTAGAAGCGCAATACAACTGATAGCTTGCACTCACAAGAGATGGAGCTGTAGAAATTCAACAAACATTATTAAGTTCTTCCAAAGTTATTTTGACACCTTGGCTTTTGATAGCTTAATACAATTAATAAAATAAATAAATAAAAACATAAAATGGATGTCATATTCAACCACTTCTGCTGTTTATGAAGAAATAAATGAATTTTTTGTCAACCAGTTAAGAAATATATGTAAAAAGCATACCGCAATAGTAATGGGAGACTTTAACTACCTTGATATAAACTGGGAGACAAACTCTGCAGTGAGCGGGAGATCAAACAGATTCCTAACCAACCTAGCTGACAACTTTGTCATCCAAAAGGTAGAGGAGGAAACTAAAGGAAAAAGTTATACTGGACCTAATTCTTACTAATAGAGAAGAAGTGCTAGAGGGAAGTTGCCAGAAGTTTGGGTGAGAGCGACCATGTCATATTGGAATTCAATATAATGCAAATACAAGCAATAGAATATAATCCAACCATTGTCCTAAACTTTAAAAGAGCTGATTTTAATAAACTCAGAGAAAGCCAAGGAAAGATTCCATGGATGAAAATTCTAAAGGGGAAAACAACTCAAGAAGCATGTGAAACTCTAAAAAATATGATCATAAAAGCCCAGTCCAGCACAATAACACTGAAAAAGAAAAACAAGAAATCCAAAGATCTCTCTGATAAACAGAAAGATAAAAAGTACAAGTACAAAAAATGGAAAGAGGACACATAACTTAGGCAGACTATCAACAGATAGCCTGAATCTGCAAAGATGAAGTCAGGAAAGCAATGGCTCAGAATGAACAAAGACTTGCAACAAAAGTCAGGACTAGGGATGAGAGGACAGCAGTATTCCAGTATTTGAAGGTCTGCCGCAAAGCAAAGGGGGTCAATTTATTTTCCAAAGTACCAGAAGGCAGGACAAAAAACAAGGAAAGAACCCACCTAGAAATAAGGGGAAATTTCTTAACAGTGAGAACAATTAACCAGTGGAACAGCTTGCCTTCAGAAGTTGTAGGGCAGGGGTGTCAAACTGCCGGCCCACGGGCCGGATGCATCACACAGAAGCCGCGCCCACCCCATTGCCAACAATGGCAAAACAGTCTCGATACGTTACGCAACNACTCCACCACTTCAGCCTTTAATATATTTTCTGAAAAATGACAAGAGGTAGAAAATGTTGAAGAATTAATATCTAGCCAGATCTAACCAACAGCAGTAAAAAGAGTCCATTATTTTCAAAATGTTGGGATTAGATTTTTCTCCTATTAGGTTGCCATGTCTGCATGTACCGGATATGCTATAACTCTTTATTAATATTTGAGAATTACTCCCAAAATCAATTGCAGAAACAAGGATGAAATATTCACTGTTATGTTGCAGCACAACAAAACTTCAAGCAGCATACTAGCCCATAAATAAAAAGCAGAAAATATATAGTGTTTTCACTGCAAAGCCTTGCTACCATTTACAAAATCTCACAGTAGTATTTTTTCTCTCCCTCACATGGCATTGCCATCTTGTTTAATATATTTCTAGAGAGGTGGTATGTTTTTTGTTTTACTTTGTGTGACTGATCGCATTTGAGCAAATTTCTGTACTTTAACTGAACGGCAATTAATTGCAATTTGCACAAATTCATTAGCAAGTAACTTAAAAATGTCAAAAATTATATTAATAGTCAGTCACATATCAAAAAATGTCCAAAATAATAAGGCTACACTTTGGTAGCAGTAGTTATATTTTCTGTTTGACACAAAATAGCTATGTAAGGAAACTAATAGTAGCCTTGGTGTTTTAACAATTGCCATGCCTAGTTGACTCTGTCTGTCTTTGAAGCTAAGCAGAGTCAGGCCTGGTTTTTATATTGGGGGTGGACTCTCAAGTGGACCGTGATATCTAAAAACATCTTGTAAGAAGCAATGGCAAGCTACCTTTGCCATGAAAACATCTGATCTGTCCATGAGGTCTCCAGAATGGAGTTCCACTCAAAGGAGTTGAGTTTGAATCACCTTCTCTTTCTTTTGAGCTTTCAGACAAACCTTATTTTCAGATTTCTTTTTCTGAAACATATTTCTGCATCCAGAAGATGGTGCTAAATTATTACAGGCTTCCCATTTTAATCGGAGTGAACATTAGCCTGCATATATTTTTTATATGTGCATAGCTGTATCTCTCTAGTCATCATGTTTTGGCAGGGCCAATTTCTACCACATTCTTGATCTCCTTAAGCTCCCCAAGTCAGACAATGCAACATCTGGAGAGGGCTTTTTAATAGTTAAATAATCTCCCACAAAAATGGGTGAATCTGGTTACAATATAGACCTTATCCACCCCAATAAGTTGTCCAGATTGGTTATTGGTTATTTATATTGCTGACTATCTAAGATCCCACAGCTTGCCTTGTTGCAAACTTTTCATTAAGGGTCCTGATCTGTCATCATCAGAAAACTTCAAGTTTCCTTAGAAGTGGATCTTTAGAAATAAGAAAGTTGAAAAAAAAACCCCATATACTATCCGTGTCAAAAGAAAATTTTTGCAGCTCTATGGAGATTCTCAGTCATCCAGGTCATAGTTGTCCCAAAGATGCTTTTTCACGAGGCAACTGGACTTTCTTGTTTTTCTTTGAAGATGTTTCGCTTCTCATCCAAGAAGCTGAAAAGAGCTGAAGAAACTTTTTGGATGAGAAGCGAAATGTCTTCAATAAAAAAGAAGGAAGTCCAGTTGCCTCATGAAAAAGCATCTTTGGGACAAATTTTGCAGAGACTTCTGCATATCAATGATATGCTAATTTTGTTGTACATTTGCTACAAGGTACTTTCATTTTTCTCACTTTTTTAAAAACCTAGTCAATTTGTTTTATTATCTATTATTATATATTCAGTCAGCTCAAATGGCAAATAAAAGATTACATTTTTAATAATGCATCAAATGTCTACTATGGCTGAATACTTTTTTAACTGGAACCAACATGCACAGTGCTGGGCTGCATTAACAAAAGGATAGAATCAAGATCACGTGAAGTATTAATACCACGTTACAATGCCTTGGTAAGACCACACTTGGAATACTGCATCCAGTTTTGGTCACCACGATGTAAAAAAGAGGTTGAGACTCTAGAAAGAGTACAGAGAAGAGCAACAAAGATGATCAGGGGACTGGGGGCTAAAACATACAACAAACGGTTGCTGGAATTGGGTATGTCTAGTTTAATGAAGAGAAGGACGAGGGATGACATGATAGCAGTGTTCCAATATCCCAGGGGCTGCCACAAAGAAGAGGGAGTCAAGCTATTTTCCAAAACACATGAAGGCAGAACAAGAAGCAATGGATGGAAACTAACCAAGGAGAGAAGCAACCTAGAATTAAGGAGACATTTCCTGACAGTTAGAACAATTAACCAGTGGAACAA
>NW_015390349.1:31340-36847 GCF_001527695.2 Protobothrops mucrosquamatus | reverse complement strand
AAAAAACAAGGAAAGAACCCACCTAGAAATAAGGGGAAATTTCTTAACAGTGAGAACAATTAACCAGTGGAACAGCTTGCCTTCAGAAGTTGTAGGGCAGGGGTGTCAAACTGCCGGCCCACGGGCCGGATGCATCACACAGAAGCCGCGCCCACCCCATTGCCAACAATGGCAAAACAGTCTCGATACGTTACGCAACATCACATGACATTGCGAGTTTGACATGTCTGTTGTATGGGCTTCAACACTGGAGGTTTTTAAGAAGAGACGGGACAGTCACTTGTCTGAAATGGTATAGGATCTCTTGCTTGAGCAGGGGGCTGGACTAGAAGACCTCCAAAATCCCTTCCAACTCTGTTTACTCTACTCTACTCTATTCTACTCTACTCTATTCTATTCTCAAAGAGGAAAATTTCTCAACTCAATTCTCCTTTCTCAAATATGGCACTGCAGCTCTCCAAGCAAATAAATGTGTATTAGCATGTGTATTAGGCAAAGTTATGCAAAGGAATGTACAAGAGAGAAACTATTGGGAAATATATTAGGAAAGGGCTAGGGTATTTGTTACTAAGGGAAATACAAAATAATGTGGAGCTGATTAAATTGAATATTAAGCAGAACTGCTCAAGATAAATATACAGATTTTTAGAAAAATAGGTCCCAGGATGAATAAAATTAAAAGAGATATATCCCTTTCCATGTTTAAGCCTCCATTCTATAATCTCTGCTTTTTCTACTTTTTATTCCTCTCATGAGAGGTCTGCTCATGAATGACAGTTCCTCTCTGAATGAAATTTTAGTTGTGTCAATTATCATGCATTATCTTTCGCTGACAGACATGGATTGTGTGTGTTTGTGTGTTCATTTCTGAAGCTTACCAAACACCACTTGATATCTTTCTATAATCATGATGGATGTTCATTTACTATCTAGGGTCAAATCACCATTTTCATCTTTTTTTTTCTTAAACTCCAAAATATACAAGTATGAATTCTTCAGAAAAGAATGCAAATACTGTTTAAACCGTGTCATTTTTAATCATGTACATCACCCATTGTGAGGCGTCCTTGGTGCTCTCTGAGCTTGCTTGTTTTCTTGCAGATGTTTCATTACCCTAATTAGGTAACATCATCAGTGCTAGTGATCAGTATTTCTGAGCCCCTGATATTTTATTTGTAATCATTTATTTAATTGGGTTCTCTTTTAATCCCCCCCCCCCAACTATCTTTAAATCCAGTATCAAATAATGTAAATGGGATTTTACTTTGCACGGCAACATATCATTGTTTTAATGTTCTGATTTACCCTTTGAACCTATGATAGACTTTATATGTTTGTAGTTCTTAAAGTGTTTGTCTATTTACTCACAGTTAGAAGGTATACTTCCAAATGTAATTGCTAAAGACTTCTCTTAAATCAATCTTCTTCTTTTTTTAAGTTAGAGTGTTAGATGAAAAATCATTCTGAGGCTAAAGACGCCATTATGCTTGCTTCATCCAGACTACCCTTTTCCAATTCTCTCTCCATGGAGCTATCTTAAAGCCAGTATGGAAAAAAAATGCACTCACCAGAATTCTTATAAAAGCTAAAGTGAGCCAGCAATGTGATTCAGCTGCCAAAAAAGCCAACATAGTTCTAGGCTGCATTAACAGAGGGATATAATCAAGATCATGTGAAGTGTTAATACCACTTTACAATGCCTTAGTAAGGCCACACTTTGAATACTGCATCTAGTTTTGGTCACCACAATGTAAAAAAGATGTTGAGACTCTAGAAAGAGTACAGAGAAGAACAACAAAGATGATTAGCGAACTGGAATCTAAAACATACAAGGGACGGTTGCTGGAATTGGGTATGTCTAGTTTAATGAAGAGAAGGACGAGGGGGGACATGATAGCCGTGTTCCAATATCTCAGGGGCTGCCACAAGGAAGAGGGAGTCAAGCTATTCTCCAAAGCACCTGAAGGCAAGACAAGAAGCAACGGATGGAAACTGATCAAGGAGAGAAGCAACCTAGAACTAAGGAGAAACTTCCTGACAGTTAGAACAATTAATCAGTGGAACAACCTGCCTCCAGAAGTTGTGAATGCTCCAACACTGGAAGTTTTTAAGAAGAGACTGGACAACATTTGTCTGAAATAGTCTAGGGTTTCCTGCCTGAGCAGGGGGTTGGACTAGAAGACCTCCAAGCTCCCTTACAACTCTGTTATGCTATTCTATTGTAAATGACAGTGAGAACCATTAACCAGTGAAATGACTTGCCTCCAGAAATTGTGAGTGTTCCACCACTGCAGGTTTTCAAGAAGAGATTGGACAAGCATTTGTCCAAAATAGTATAGGATCTCCTGCTTGAGCAGGGGTTTGGACTAGGAGCCTTTCAAGGTCCCTTCATCTTCATCCTATATCAAAATTACATCAGGTGAAATTGGTACCCACTTATTTCTATGGTAAGTTCAGTTCACTCCTAAAAAAACAAATAGTTTTTGACCTCAAGCACACTACTTCCTAAGCTGAAAATTAGTTGGTTAGCAAGAAGACAGAGAGTTTCAGAAATCTTCATAAACTGGGGGCCTTCAAACAGCCCTCTCCTGAAGATGATAAGTCTTCAGGAAGTTACATCAGCTCCATATATCGAGAAAAGATAAGATAAGGTTTTTAGAGTTCCATCTCAATGATTCCTTGAAACAGGATTATCCACATTTATCCACACATGTCCCTTGTGAGATAAAGTATGGAAGAGCAGAACAAGTTCACAGAGAACTCCTTAAAGGAGCAGAGATTTGGACACAGATTTGGACAAACACTGTAAGAAGGATCTTGGCTTTATTGGGTGACAAGGCCAAACTTGCCACGATGAGTCAAAATTATCTTGCCCTTGTCTGCTTTGAAGAAGACAAAAGCAAAATGTACCACTGTAAATTCTTTGACACTCAAAAACATGGCTGAGAGCACAGTCCAGAAAAAGCAACATAGGACTATTCTGTCTGGACTTATCTATAGTGTTATACAATATTATTCTGTGCAACTGATATGAAAAAGGCAAATTTATTTTTGGAGAAGTCAGAAGAAAGGGGATTAAAAGTGAAAATGGCAAAATCCTAATTCCCTCATACAAATGGATTGTATAATGGAATTATAATGGAAATCCATTATTAAAAATGAATGCAAGTTTTAGTCATTGCATCTCAGAAAGTGTGCTGGGTAATAGTCTAATTGCCAGAAAGGGGTATAAGAAATTCCTTTTTAAGGAAACATTATCATAATATAAACATTTCAGTTTAGGAAAATAATGAGTAAACTAGGACATGAATAATATTAAAAACAAAAAGAAAATGGATAGGCATTTTTTCTCCTTCACTCATTCTCAAACTTACCAGCGAAACACAATGGTGAAAAGTTTTTGAAATGGAAAAAGACATACTCTTATCACACTGTCACCATTGAACACTAACTGACAAAAGACCAGGATTACAAAAGTGCATAGAAGCTAAGGCTAACAATGGCCACTGCATACCCTTATGTCATCTATGATATCTAAGTCAATTTGCCCATCATCCCCAGCTACCTAGGTCAATAAGCAGACGTCCATGTGCTCTGAGCACTTCCTTTGAATGTCTTGTTGGCAATGGTACCAAGATGATAAACCAGGTAGACCAGTGATGGCGAACCTTTTAGAGACCGAGTGCCCAAACTGCAACCCAAAACCCATGATACATAATATCATCGGGTGCCGGGTGGGCGTGGCTGATTGGGTGGGCATGGCCCATTGGGTGGGCGTGGCTCCGGTGGTAACGGCAGACTGGGTGGGACTAAAAAGTTCAATCAATCAATTCCAACTTTGCGAGATCTTTTTTTTTCCTGCGAGAAGTTGAAATTGATTGATTGATTGATTGATTGAACCTTTTTTTTTTGCACACAGCGGCGGAGGCCTAAAGCGTAAAGGTTTTATAAAACCCAGCTGAAGGCCTAGGACTGGGGCGACGGTGTGTGTGCCCACAGAGAGGGCTCTGTGTTCCACCTGTGGCACGCGTGCCATAGGTTCGCCACCACGGAGGTAGACTATAAGGCTTTCCTTATCATCTTATGCTCTGATAAGGAGACTGAATGGTGACTTCCATTAAGCCATAATGGCACACTGACATTCCTCTTAAAAATTATAACACATATCAAGGCTGAAATGGCACCGGATGGCAGGAATCAGGTGGCTGAAATTTCTTTGGAGTTAAAGAGAAAGCAATAGTCTTTTTTTCCAAGTGGACAGCAAGAACTGTGTTTAGCAGAACAGAATAAGAGAGTTGGAAGGAACCTTGGAGGTTTTCTAGTCCAACCCCCTGCTTAGGCAGGAGATCCTATAACAGTGGTGGCGAACCTATGGCACGGGTGCCAGAGGTGGCACTCAGAGCCCTCTCTGTGGGCACGCGCGCCATCGCCCCAGTCCTAGGCTTTCAGCTGGGTTTTATAAAACCTTTTCACTTTAGGCCTCCGCCGCCATGTGCAAAAAAAAAAAAGGTTCAATCAATCAGTCAATTTCAAATTCTCGCGGGGGAAAAAAGATCTTGCAAAGTTGGAATTAATTGATCAAACTTTTTAGTCCCACCCAGTCTGCTGTTACAACCACAGCCATGCCCACCCAATGGGCCAAGCTCACCCAATGGGCCACACCCACCCGGCACTCGACGATGCATAAGTGGCTTTTGGGTTGCAGTTTGGGCACTCGGTCTCTAAAAGGTTCGCCATCCCTGTCCTATAACGTTTAAGTAATATCATCAGTGCTAGAAGAGAGAGGACTTTGCTTCCAGCACTGATGATGTTACCTAGTTAGGGTAATGAAACATCTGCAAGAAAGCAACCAAGCTCAGACAGCCATTAAACAAAAACCAATACTTAAACCATTTGGCTTTCTGGGGGGAAAAAAATATTTTGTTATCTGAGCGCAGATTGCTGCTTTCTTACCCCATGGACTGAATGAAAAGCTTAACCTGCCCAGAATCCTAACAATGCTAAGGGCTTTGTTAGCATCGCTCCACTTCAGATCTCCTTGGCACTCAGAGCTCTGTTGACCTAGCCCCATCTTTTCTTTGCCTTCCTTCTCTTTCCTTATTTCTTCTTCTCCCCATGCGCCGGTGAGCTGGGGAAGAGGAGGAAAGAATGGCATCGCTGACTTTTGTTGTCTGGAGCTTTGATACCTCCAAGGAGCAGCCTTCTAAAAACTAATAGCCCTCAAGGAGTCCAGGGAAGGCTGGGAAAAGAAGGCTAATCACAGCAAAGTTAAAAAGGTCAAAAGCTGCTCCCTGAAGGGAGGACTTCAAAAAAAAAAAAAAAAGCAAGTAAGAGATGAGAATAAGGCAGCTGCAGCATAATAAGGAAACAGATGCTTTTCCTTTTTTTGTGCAATCTATTTGCAATGGACAGGGGTTTGAGGAAGCCAGTGGTCTGCCTATTTGTTCTTTCTTTCTTTCTTTTTCCAATTATTTTGCCTATCCCAGTCTTGGTGGGAACAAAAAAGA
>NW_015390349.1:0-31013 GCF_001527695.2 Protobothrops mucrosquamatus | reverse complement strand
CCCCCCCCAGACTACAGCTCCCATAATTCCCAGTCAACATAGCTTGATCTAATAGGCCTGAAGAGAACATTTTCTTTAGCCCTTAGATCTTCACCCCGTCACTGAGGCTGAACTAGAGTTGCCTGCCCTGTTGTTGCTATGACAGACATCTCATCTTTAAAACCTGCTTGACTGGCTACTACAGATAATCCTCAACTTACAACCATTCGTTTAGTGACCGTTCAAAGTTACAACAGTGATGAAAAGTAACTTATGACCATTTTTAATGCTTCCGACCATTGCAGCATCCCCATTGGTCATGTAACCAAAATTTGGACATTTGGCAATTGGCTCAAATTTATAATGGCTACAGTGTCCCGGGGTTATGTGATCTTTTTTTGTGATCTTTTGACAAGCAAAGTCAATGGGGAAGCCAGATTCACTTAACAACCATGCTACTAATTAACAACTACAGCAATTCATTTAACAACCGTGACAAGAACGGTCATAAAATGGAGCAAAGCTCACTTAACAACTGTCTCGCTTAGCAATGGGCTCAATTGTGGTCATCAGCTGTGGACTACTTATTTTGTCTATTTACAATTCAGAGAAGAGCTGCTTTCTTTTGAACTTGACCAGTGCAGCTAGGTTTTCATCACATATGATCTGGTCCTGGGAAACAGAAATGGGAGAATAAATCCCTTTGCATCACAGTCTGCTCAAAATGTGAGAAGAAGGTAAGCAGGAGAGCAGAGAGCATCCTCCATTCAAAACCACATTCTGATTTCTTCCGGTATGCTGTATACTGTATACTGCACAGGTCAGTAGAAGGGCTGAGAAAATATCTACAGACCCCTCACATCCTGGCATAAATTATTTCAACTTGGGATGCCACTACAGAATACCTAGATACAACTAGATTTCCTTGTGCCATCAATCTGCTGAACATCTAATTCCCACAGTTCTGTATGTCTAAGGATATTACCCATGTAGTTTGACTATATTACTTTTATCCTTCTCACCTGTTCCACAACCTTCTCTGTTGGTATCATTATTGTGATTATTATCCTTTATTATGATGATTATTCTTACTTTTGTTGTTTCGCATGTACACTGAGAGCTTATGCACCAGAGACAAATTCCTTATGGATCTAATCATACTTGGCCAAATAAAGTAGTCCATTCTATTCATAATTGTTTAATCTGAACCTATTCAGTTCTTTAGCATTAAAGATGGTCTCTGTGTTGATTTTACACAAGCATCAAAATAAGATATTTCTGTCATACAAAATTCTCTTTGTGGGCCAGATGCTCAAGCTGTTCTAAATTAACACCTTGGAAGTAGCCTCGAAGTATTTCTGATTTAATACTGTGGCAGGATGGCAGATTAACCCAAGCCAGGAGGAGAAGAGAGGTGGACCACATGGAATATGAAATCTTATTTGAAAAAAAAAGGAGAAAGGCAACTGTTTATTTGATAGACAAGTACAAATGCATCCTTTGCCCAAATCTAAGTATCTTGAATATACTTTGTGCAAATTCTTTTTAAACAGAGAAAGGTTGTTTTATGTACAAACATTCTATAAGCAAAACTGCAGCAGCATTAATATCATATCATATCATATCATATCATATCATATCATAACATAACATAACATAACATAACATAACATAACATAACATAACATAACATAACATAATATAATACAGGGAAGAGCAACAAAGATGATTAGAGGACTGGAGGCTAAAACATATAAGGAAAGGCTGCTGGAATTGGGTATGTCTAGTTTAACGAAGAGAAGGACGAGGGGGGACATGATAGCAGTGTTCCAATATCTCAGGGGCTGCCACAAAGAAGAGGGAGTCAAGCTGTTCTCCAAAGCGCCTGAAGGCAGGACAAGAAGCAACAGATGGAAACTAATCAAGGAGAGAAGCAACCTAGAACTAAGGAGAAACTTCCTGACAGTTAGAACAATTAACCAGTGGAACAACCTGCCTCCAGAAGCGGTGAATGCTCCAACACTGGAAGTTTTTAAGAAGAGACTGGACAGCCATTTGTCCGAAATGGTATAGGGTTTCCTGCCTGAGCAGGGGGTTGGACTAGATGACCTCCAAGGTCCCTTCCAACTTTATTATTATTATTATTATTATTATTATTATTATTATTATTATTATTATTATTATTATTAATTATTATTATTATTATTATTATTATTATTATTATTATTATTATTATTATTATTATTATTATTATTACTAAAAATAATATAATATAATATAATATAATATAATATAATATAATATAATATAATATAATATAATATAATATAATAATATAATATAATAATATAATATAATATAATATAATATAATATAATATAATATAATATAATATAATAATATAATATTATATTATATTATATTATATTATATTATAATAATAATATAATATCCTTTAATCCCTTTGTTTCGGGGTGGAGTCGGGGCTACTGAGTGGAGCTAAGCATGTTTACTGGCTGGATGCCCTTCCTGACACCTAAGAGGAGTTTGCAGTAGATATTTTCTCTTTGCGCCCTGATAGAGAAACATCAGTGTTTGTGTTGGTATAGATGTGTGAGTTGAAGCACACAGCATACACATTTATAAAAGCACAACATTAAAAAAATAAAAAAGCAAGTCAGAAACTTGTCAACAATATCCAGACCAAAAATAATGTCTTTGAAACATTTCTCAAGAAAACGGACCAAATACAAAGATTCTATACATTTGTAAAAATCAAGTCCAAGCAAACAATTCTCTGATTTGGGAAGAAAATTTGGAAAGATTTTGAATTGGGTATCTTTGAGTCAAAAGTGGAGGGTGACATTTCTCAGCTTTTACCCACAGGCACACACTTGCATATTTCAGAATTGAAATTGTTATCATCGTCATCATCCTTCTACATTTAAGCTATAGAAAAAAAGTGGTGTTGCTGAAGAAGCTGAGAAACCATGGTACTCATGAGCAGAAAACAGAAGAAAAGCAAATGCTATTTAATTAAAAAAAAATCCTAAAATGAAAAAAAAATAGGGAATTTATAAATGGAAAAAAGTTGGGACATAAGCTGTAGTTGTAATATCAAAACTAACTGCTAAGCCACAGCAATATTTTTTTAACAATAAGGATTCCTGCTTCCAATGATGTATTCTTATTCAGAGATGGTGTTTGCTGTTTGTTTAGTTTAATTTTGCATATATATATATTTAAATATTCCTGTTCATTTTTACAACAGAGAAGGTTACCGACTGCAGTTTATCTGACACAGACTGCAGCAAGGTAATCAAGCTTAAAAATACAAAATGCTCTTTTTGGCCTGCAGGGTTCCAGAGGGACATAAAAAAGCAATCTCTGTATGCATATCCTAAATGTAATGTGCAGTCTTAATCAATGTTATTTCTTCAGGAGAGAGGGGGAAACGATAATGGGAAGCATCACTGCTTATCAGTCTGACCACAGGGCAGAGAATATACTTATGCAGGCAAACCAGCATCACAGATCTAACTTGACTTCATTTAAAAAAAAAAACCTCCATGGTTTTATAAGATTTCTACCCAATAAATGTACATCAATGGCTCCATATCATGATGGAAAGAGGTTTTAGGGTGTCTACCCTGGGCCTTGTGCTGTTCAATGTTTTTATAATGACTCGGATGAAAGATTAGAAAATATGATTACTAAATTTGCAAATTACATGAGGCATCAACAAAGTATGAGAATGTAGATGGGTCTTGATAAGCTGGTTAAAAAACCAGCAAGATCTATTTCAGCAGAGACAAACAGGAAGTGCTACATTTGGGTTGGGAAACAAGTATAGGATGGGAAGGGAAGCAATTTGGTGTAGCGGATGAGTCATCAATCCACAAACCAGGAGATCATAAGTTCTAGTCCTGCCTCAGGCACAAAGCCAGCTGGGTGATCTTGAGCCAGTCACTTTCTCTCACCCCTGGGAAGGAGCCAATGGCCAATTGTTTCTGAAAAATCTTGCCAAGAAAATTGCAGGGACTAGTCCAGGCCCTCACCAGGAGTCAAAAACTGACTTGAAGGCACACACAGAGACAAGATGGCAGGCATTAGATTGAGCATGCCAAAATAATCTGCATGACTTGGTGGATCACCAACTATGATGAGCCAGCAGTGAGATACACATGCAACAAAAGCAAATGTAAAAGCATATAAATCCTGAATTGCTGGGAGTCAAGCAGCATATAAACTATTATCATTGTTATTGTTCCTCTCTATTATGATCAGATTGTATAAAGAATATTATGTCCAGTTCTGGGCAACACATTTAAGGAAGGATATTGATAAGCAGGAATAGGTCCAGAGGAGAACAATCAAGATAAAATGAGGCTTCACCCCAAAAAACAAACAAACAAACAAACAATCATTGTGGGAGATGTTAGGCCTGTTCGTTGAAGAAGAAAAAAAAATGGAGAAAAGCATGACAGTAACTTCAAGAAACTGAAATGCTGTCGTGTAAAAGACATGGTAGATTTGTCTGGTTAACAGACAAGAACACAGGGCTTAAATGACAAGGAAGCAGATTTTTATCGGACATCAAAAAGAATTTTGAAATGGCAAGAGCTTTTCAACAATAGAACAGACTTTTTGGGAAGGCGGTAAGTTTCATTACTGAAGTATTTAAAGAAAAGCTGGATGGCCATTTGTCAAGAATATTGTTGCAGTAGATTTCTAGAAAGGTTAGCATGTTGGACTAAATCTCCAAGGTCCTTTTCAACAATTACATGTTAAGATTCTGTGTTTTCACATAATATTAGAATGAATTGCAGATTAACTCTTCATGGTAACTCTATCAAGATGTTCTCTTAAAACTTGGGATTTTTTTCACTAATCTCTCAAATTGTTTGAAGTAGGTCATCTTTTTTTGTTCCAGATATCATATATAATGTTTCGGCCACATTATGAAAATATGCTGGGCTGCCGGAAAGAGCTTCTGTTCCTGGAAAATATTTAGCGGGCATAACATTATATAATGAAAACCATAGCCTGTTCAGTAAAGTAGTCCTGATAAAAAATGTCTCAATCTCCATGGGGAGAAAAGAAAAATAAAATACAGGTAGTTGCAAAATTGTTCTGAATATTCAGAAGACCAGACCTTCTTTGGTCCTTAAATCAAAGTTTGAGAAGCTCTGCCCTAAAATTAACTTTGGATCCAATCTCTGGAGTCTTGAGAGGAAACTGAATTTACTAGTTTTGCACACTCAAAGAGGCCTAGTCTTCCTTATGGGAGTCACAAAGTTCATTTGACAGATGTAGTGCATATAAAAAATTTCAATGAGGGGTAAACGTATTTCTTTATTTTATTTATTTGTATGCCCAACCCATCTCATATAATAATAATATGAACTAGGTAACTCAGAAGCGGAGTCAAGGAAGCCATCTATGTTAAGATTGGACAGTCCTCTCTCAATAGAGGGAGAGGAACATGACACCACCTATCTCATGTTTACAACACAGTCCTTTCAGCAGCTCCACACCCATTTGCACTATCCAGATGATCCTGAGGGCACAGATAAACCTCCAAGTGGCCTCAACGACTCTCAGAAAGAGTGCTAATGACCAGATGACTGTAAGGAATATAAATTTTTCCATTCTCCATCATTCAGTCAGAACTGAAGAAGCTTCTCGGATGAGAAGCGGAACTTCTTCAAGGAAAAAACGAGGAAAGTCTACTTGTCTTTTGAAAAAGCACGCTTAGGTAGCTCACAACTATCCATAAAAACATTAAGCAAATAGTGACAGTTCAGAAAGGCAATCAAGAGGCAATGCAAAATGCAGGATTGGTAGAAATGAATAACAAAGGAGTCCTTAAATATTTTAGAGATATGATACTTCAGTAAATACAGATCCCATATCCTGCAAGAGCCAGATGTTAAATCTGATCAAGCAGGGGACATCTGCCAGAAACCCATCATAATCTTTACTTCTAATGTCTTCCCTTTTTTCTTCAAAATTCTGAGCTATTTTCTCTCTGAATCTTTCTCTCTCACACACAGAAATATTTTTTCCAAAGCACCTTAACTACTGTACCAATGCTTTTGAGTTGATTTCTTTTCATCTCACGAACTTCCAACATATTTTTTAAAATGTCTCTTTTTAAAACCTGCCCACGTTTTTGTCAGTTATATGCTTATATGAAGAAAAATGTTCTCACGTACTCAAATCATCAATGTGAGCCAACATTTTAATTTCCATGAGTCAGAAGGTATGGAGGAAAATACGTTGACTCAAAGAGAGATGTATGATTTTGGTTGCATTGTATATCAATGATGATAAATCAAAAGAAAAAAAATTTTTTTGCAGAATATCAGGCTGGTCTGTAGAGGTCATCTACAAAAAAACACATACAGCTACACTAGTTTTGTTTGTGTAACAATAGATTTCCTTCTGATCAATACATGAAGTTTCCTTCATTCTTCCCACATCATATCCATGTTTTTTTCTCCCCAATCCACATTCTGAAAGAGGACCTTACCAAATACAATGGATAAAAAGCTTTCCATCCAATGATTTATAGAAAAATGTTTGATGAATATACATGCACAAATGTTGAGGCCAATAGATCTCTCTGTGTGCCGTGAACCATCCCGTACAAAAGACTAGAAGTGAAAACATAAGAACTATACACTATAAAAGAAACCGAGATCAATTATTTCCTCTTGCCATTTAAAAGACATTAAGGGAAAAATGAGTTAAAGCGGAAGAAAGGCAACTATAGGTTAAGTGGGCATATAATGCATGCATGCACACACACAAACATTCATGCACAGAAATATATCTGAATAGTAGGATAATCACAAAACTTAGTGGCAATTGAACTTAAGACTGCCAAGCCCTATGTTCCAATTCTGGCCATTTCTGTGTAAAATCAAATGAAGTCAGCAGGAACTTTTTGTCAATTTTCAAAAAGCATTTTTTTTCTCTGCTACAGATATTGTGCACTGCTTGTTCAATAATACTTCCATGCTCATTTTTTTGAGGACTGCTGGGTGGGTAAAAGAACTATAATTCAGAGTTCCCCTTTTCACAAGCATGTACATGCTTATCTTTTAAGTACATAAAAATCCAATTCACTTTGATAGGATTAACCTCTCATTTAACACACCTCTATAGCAAGTGTGCGTATGCATGCATGTGTGCGTGGGTGCACCCACACAAAATCAATCTTTCAATCTTTGTCAGCTCCACCTTCATATGGCATTGAGACAACTTAATGCTAAATTTACTTTATTTCTACAACTACTTCCCCTCCAAATTTAAACTGCTATTGCTGAAAGGGCAAAGAAGACAGACCCCGCATACTAACTACCCAATCAAACATTTTGTTCAACAGCTTCTTTGGCAGAGATCCACCATGGGAGGAAGCTCAAATAGTCTTAGACTGGATTAGGATGAAAAATACTAACGCCATTTGGATGCAAGCATGTGAGTGGGGAGGAATACTTTGGTTAACTTAGGAACCAGTTGCAGTATGAGGTGATTGTTTTGTGCCAAATGTCTAGTAGTACTTTTAAAATTAGTGTAAAGCTAACTTAATACCCTTTCATAAGCGAGAACGCTTTTTACACGCATGAGTGCTAAACAACTGGGAAATGAGCAAAGATCTGTGTGATTCAGATGGCGGCATTCACACTGTGGTTTGATGCTACAGTACAAATGCTTAGGTAATTCAGACTTTGTAAATTCTGATACAAAGTGACCAGATCCCAAAACTCTGGACTTCTCTGATAATTATCCAATGCACACAGCATTCCAACAAATGCAAAAGTTCTTGGATAAAAAGGATCAAAACAAATCAGCTGACATTTTACAAGAGAAAATTTTAAGACATGCATATTTTGAAAAAGTCCTATTTTTAAATGTGAATTATTATGTGATGTTTCATGCATTATTATTTTTTTTAAAAGAAACCACCAATTAATGTAAAAACACAAATAACGAATTTGTACATGAACGTATGTGAAAGTTGCATGGACCCAAAATAGACTAACTTACTTGTCCTTAAATGATGTTTTGTAAAACAGCCTCACGAGATCACTTACAGGCTGTGTCCCCCTCTTGCGTCCTAATCCTGCAGTTCTGATTGAAAGGTAAGCCAGCTCTGCTGATTCATCAAACTATGATCTTGATATACCAGGAATGTAAGCCAGATTGGGCAATCCTTATTTACAAACAGAACGATAGAAAGAGCTAATAGAAACAGTAAATAGACACACTGAGGGAAGCCTGGGTTACCTGTGAATTGAGGATTGGAAATCCTGGATACAGAGCACCAAAGAGGAAGGAAAGAGTAATTTAAACATGAGAGCAGGGGATTATTTGTGCACCAAAAAGGGATAAGAGTGTTTCTATTTAATGCCTTGGCATTGCCGATCTACAACTCACATTTTACAGAGGTTTCTGACCTTCAGCTCCTGCATTCACTGACAGATAGTCCTTGACTTACAACCCCAAATTTGAGTCCCAAATTTCTGTTGCTAAGCAAGACAGTTGTTGCGCGGGATTCTTGCCATAATTCTTTAAGTGGCTCACTACAGTTGTTAATAACATAGTTGTTAAATGAATATGGCTTCCCCATTGACTGCTTATCAGAAAGTCACATAAGGTGATCACATGACCCTAGAATGCTGTAACCATGATAACTATATGCCACTTGCCAAGTGTCTGAATTTTGATCACATGACCAGGGGGATGCTGTAGTGGTTGTAAGCGTGAACATTGGTCATAAATCACTTTTCACGGTGCCATTGTAACTTCAAAGGATCACTAAAGAAATGGTTGTAAGTCAAGGACTGCCTGTATTATCCCTGAAAATATTGGGTTGAAAGCTTACCAACAACCGGAGGAACACACCCCATAAATACAAAAATATAGGAATAAGAGGAATCAAGTTGTGTGTTTGTGTAGCTTTAAGATAGAAAACTTGCATTCTAATGCAGGAGAGGAAGAGATGGGCATAGTAAGTAGGTGGGCTTCTTGGGTCTGTTTTCATTGGGGGCAATTTCGTTAACTAAGCATGTCCATATATGCCAGTGACATAAACTGATTTCATATGCAAGATGCTGCATTAGCACGATTTTCATACCAAAAGAGAAAGAAAAAAACAGGTACATGTTCAGGAGGGCACAGAACCAAACAAACCCTTTCCTTTTGTCCATCCATTTTACTTATCTGCTTTAGCCAGGGTGAGCAGCCTGTACCAGTTTTTTCCAAAGTGGGGCCCTTGAGGTGCACAGCAGCTTAGCAAATCACATTTGCAAAAGCCACCATGAAATCAACGCTGTGCTTCTAGTTGACAAGACTTAAAATGCTCCTGGATAAAGAACAGTGTAAAGAGAGTCCAGGTTATTTGATCCCCCCCCCCAAACACAAGACAATATTATTACTTTTGGGCCCCATTTAAAACTCAGACAGAAATGTAATCATGCAACCTGACAGGCTTCTTCTTGTGGCAGCAAATTTTAGAGCATGGTTTATATGCATGACTATAAGGGGAGGTAAAAAAAATTGGGGACTGGCAATTTGTAGAAATAAAGAAAGATGCTGTTCTCAAAGGCAATTTCATCTAAGCAAACAGTGAAAACCATCTTCATTTAAAGATAATAATAATAATAATAATAATAATAATAATAATGATAATAATAATAATAATAAAGTTGGAAGGGACCTTGGAGGTCATCTAGTCCAACCCCCTGCTCAAGCAGGAAACCCTACACCATTTCAGACAAATGGCTGTCCAGTCTCTTCTTTAAAACTTCCAGTGTTGGAGCATTCACCGCTTCTGTAGGCAGGTTGTTCCACTGGTTAATTGTTCTAACTGTCAGGAAGTTTCTCCTTAGTTCTAGGTTGCTTCTCTCCTTGATTAGTTTCATCCGTTGTTTCTTGTCCTGCCTTCAGGCGCTTTGGAGAATAGCTTGACTCCCTCTTCTTTGTGGCAGCCCCTGAGATATTGTAACACTGCTATCATGTCCCCCTTTATCCTTCTCTTCATTAAACTAGACATACCCAATTCTAGCAGCCGTTCCTTATATGCTTTAGCCTAAACAAAATAATTTAAAACTAGCCTTGGAAACCCAGCAAATTTAACATGCCAGATCAATTCAAAAACCTACCTTTATTTCTGGTTTTCCGCCAAATAAGAACAGTTATAAATTTATTTTAAAAAGCAACATAAAAACAAGTACATGGGATGCCTCCCCTCACCAGACTGCTGTGGTTCTATCTATTCCACTAATTTTGCTCATCTCAAGACTGTACAGAAATTCCTGTGGTGTCTGAAAGTTTAAATTATATTCCAAAGTTAGAGAAAAGCTGTAGAAACAGGGAACAATTCTCCTACAGGTAAATTTCAAAGAGGAGGAGGGAAAGGGCAAATAATCTGCTGGGCTCTTTTAAATAATCAAGCAATAGTTTTTTGAAATGCTGCATTTGGTACATATTAAGTAGTAAGTGACAGCCAATTTGGTGTAGTGGTTAAAGCACCAGACTAAAAATGGAAAGACCCTGAGTTTTAATCCCGCATGAGGCACAAAATCAGCTGGGAGACCTTGGGTCAGTCCTTTTCTTTCATCCCTAGGAAGGAGGCATTGGCAAACTACTTCTGAAAAACTTTGTCAAGAAAACTTTAGGGCAGACATGTCAAACTCGCAACGTCGCGCAACGTATCAGGACGGTTTTGCCATTGCCGGCAATGGGGTGGACGCAGCTTCCGGATGATGCGTCTGGCCTGCGGGCCGGCAGTTTGACACCCCTGCTTTAGGGACTGATCCAGGCAGTCTCTGAAAATCAGACACAAGGAAGGAGGGGGGGAAAAACAGTAAATAAGGTTTGCAAGCCATAATAGTTGAGTTTGCAAAACATAGTAAGCCATGAATGAGTAACTTACTATGTCTCACACATCTTATTTGTAATCTCCATGTACCTTCAAAATGCAGCCACAGGATGATTTGAAAGGATTTTTAATTATTTTTTTGCTAAAAGTTTCATTAGAGAAAATGGGTATGATTAACCTCAATGGTTAATCAAAATGAAAAGGAAGCTCAGAATTCATTCCATGCTTTCCTGTAACATCAGAATTCCATGAGTAAAAATCATGTTGACAATATTTCATTTAAAATATTTAACCACCCAGAGTCACTGTATCAGTGAGATGAGTGGCCTAGAAATCTCTCTCTCTCTCTCTCTCTCTCTCTCTCTCTCTCTCTCTAATTTAGAAACCACCCATCTTCCTCACAGAATACATAACTATATAAAAAGCATCCTCTGGCCCCACAACAATTGCTTACTCTGTGCTTAGGACTGTGTATACTGAGGGGAGATCTTATAAAGGTGTGGTTTTTCAAATTAAAACGTGTATCTCTTAAAAGATGTGTTATAATAAACTGGATTTGCCTCTTATGCTAACTGATTTCATCATGATTTCTTAAGCTACAGAGTCTGGGATCCCACCATATACTAAGCCATAAATTGTGGTTTATAATCCATGGATCCTGGGTTTATGAATCATACTAAGCCAATACCAAGTAAATAACCTTCAGGCTTAGTGCTGAGATACGAACGTGTCCGTAGTCTCAAGCAGGGCACTGCAGCCATGGAAAGCTAACAATAAATAAAGAATAATATCAGAGTCCACATCAACATAAAGGGCACAAAGATCTGAGGTGAAAGCTTTCCTGCTGATTTAGCCACTGACAGTGGCTCTAAATTGGTCCCTAGCATTTGCAAGTGAGTAGCCTTTTGAACAGAAGCAATTTATGCCACTGTGGACAATTGATTCAGCCATTCCTAGCTAAAAGAGCCTAGGCTGGTTTGCAGCAAATAATTACTTTGAACTTAAGATTAAACCAGGTTAATTTGAAGACTGCTGCCTCCCATTTAATCAATCAGATCTAAACACTGTATAATGAGTAGCATATGATGACATGCACACAGTGATTCCCCCACAAGGCTTTCTCACTGGGCTGGATATAAAATCTTGTTTAAGTGTGCCTTGGCTTTTGAGACCTGTGTTCTGTTTCACATCAAATACACTGAAACAAAGTTTTTTTACACTGTTACTAACAGCTACACCAGGGGTGTCAAACTGCCAGCCCGCAGGCCAGATGCATCATAGCAAAACCGCGCCCACCCCATTGCCAGCAATGGAAAAAAAGTCACGCGCCTGAAGGCAGGACAAGAAGCAATGGATGGAAACTAACCAAAGAGAGAAGCAACCTAGAACTAAGGAGAAACTTCCTGACAATTAGAACAATTAACCAGTGGAACAACCTGCCTCCAGAAGCGGTGAATGCGCCAACACTGGAAGTTTTTAAGAAGAAACTGGACAGCCATTTGTCCAGTTACCTGCCTGAGCAGGGAGTTGGACTTGATGACCTCCAAGGTCCCTTCCAACAACAACAACAACATTATTATTATTATTATTATTATTATTATTATTATTATTATTATTAGTCGCAACACATCATGTGACGTTGCGAGTTTGACACCCCTGAACTACACTGTTCACTAAAACCAAAAGAAGGCATCTGGGGACCCATCTCGGGAAGTCATCATAATTTACCTCAAAACAAATAAGGGTGAGGAGGTGCTTTACAACTGTAACTACTTCATAATCCTCTTCATAATCCAATCACTCTCTGTCAACCCAACTCTCCTACAAGGTTGTTGTGGGGAAAATAGGAGCAAGGAGTGTTAGGTATGTTCACCACCTTGAGTTGTTTATAAAAGAAATAAAATAAAGGTGGGAGATAAAAATAAATAAATATGGAATACTGTCCATGTTTATTGCTTACATCTCTATCTTCTCCTTTTCACAGCTCTTGTGGAAAGTTATCTAATGTGACAACTGATGTTTGAACGGGCATTGCAAAACAGCACCATTCGTGTCCATTATTCATATCCATTTCTTAAGGGTCTTCAAGACATCAGATTCCTTTTTCTCCTAACAGGATCTCCTAATATTATAAGAGCCATATCTGTTAAGCCTTCAGTGAACTGAAGAAGCTTCTTGGATGAGAAGCAAAATGTTTTCAAAGGAAAAAAAAAAACCAAGAAAGTCCAGTTGCCTTTTGGAAAAAACACTTTTGTGACAACCATGATCTGAATGATTAAGAATCTCCATAGACCAGGGGGTCTTCAAACTTGGCCCTTTTATGACTTGTGGACTTCAACTCCCAGAATTCCTCAGCCAGACATGCTGGCTGAGGAATTCTGGGAGTTGAAGTCCACAAGTCATAAAAGAGCCACGTTTGAAGATTCCTGCCATAGACCTTCTGTTAAGCAAACAGTAACTCAATTTTAGATGCTCAGCACAAGATCTCTGATAGTTCAGATAGCTAACAATCTCAAAGGGCTATGCAGTAAATATGTTTTTTTGTTTTGTTTTGCTCTTTAAGAAATATTCCACCTTGTGCTCCATATTACATTAACCTGTGAGGCTGAACAAAAGAAGGCATATCATTAAAATGAATGCCACTGATAACTCTGATCTGTACTCTGCCCTTCTGCTCAAAAGGCACTCAAAGTGGCTAATAATAAGAAATAAAACATTAAACAATTAAAAGCTTATCAAACTATTAAAGTTTGGCTATCTTGACTCCTATCCTAAGGGCAGGAAAAGTTGGGATCAAATAAACTCTTGAAAGTTGAAATCAAAGGCGGGAAGCAGCAGAGCTCAGAAAGTGAGGCAATCTTCACAATGAGATTTAATGTCCTGACAGGCCCAATATTATTAAGGTCCCAGGCCATCCAGAATTTGTAAGCTGAAAGCAAACACCATCTCTAGATTGTATATGAGAATAACTGATAGCCAATATAATAATAATAATAATAATAATAATAATAATAATAATAATAATAATAATAATAATAATAATAATAATAATAATAATAAAAATAAAATAAAGCAAGGGTAGTACCAATAGTAATAGGCACCTTGGGTGCAATCCCAAAACAAGTGGAGCATCACTTGAACACCATTGGCATTGACAAATTCGCCATTAGTCAATTGCAAAAGGCGGCCTTACTAGGAACTGCTTCCATCCTGCGACAATATCTGTAATACCATCAAACATCCACATCTGCCTATCCCAGGTCCTTGGTAAAGACTCAATAGGTAGACAAAAATGCTAAATCCAATCTGAACATCTGGATGACTATGCGATGATTAATAATAATAATAATAATAATAATAATAATAATAATAATAATAATAATAATAATAATAATAATAATAATAAAGTTGGAAGGGACCTTGGAGGTCATCTAGTCCAACCCCCTGCTCAGGTAGGAAACCCTATACTATGGGCATCATATGCTCCTATCATCAAATGGGCATCATATGCTCCTATCGTGGTCATCATTGTATCCTTTTGTATTAAGCACACAAAACATCGCCTGCAGCTTTCAAATAATTCCCAAGAAAAGCAAAATCACCTTTCTTCTAGAGGGGAAGCTACCCACTTGCAACTATAGAAGCATAGAACATTAAGGTAACTATCAATGCAGTGTGACTCAACCTTGAAAATTTTGCTGCTAAATAGTAGTTTGAGATCTGATGTACAGTAGACAGACTTTTCTGTCTGAATTTTAGCTTCAGCCTCCACGCTTTCTCTTTTTCTTATTTGTTCTGATCAGAGTATCAGCCATTGCCACAATACAGGCTACTTCTTAAAATAAACTAACTGAAATTTTACTATACAGCTATTCTTTGGTGCCCTTACCAACCAGCCAACAATATAGAAGCTGAATGAATGCCAGTTTCTAATTGCCTATCTTTAAACTACGGACCTTCTTGTAATTATTCTCATTTTGGGATTATTGGTTGCTCTTAGGCTCTTTGCCCCACTCTCGTTCAAGGCTTTTGAAAAGCATAACTGGTACATTCAGCCTAGACTCTGATTCTTCTAATCCAGGGGTGTCAAACTGCTGTCCCATGGGCTGGATGCCAAAACTGTGCCCATCCCATTGCCGGCAATGTAAAAAAAGTCGTGACACGTCACGTGATGTTGCGAGTTTGACACCCCTGTTCTAATTGCAACAGTCAAAAAAGATCCAGTTTTAATAAACCTGTCTTTTTCTGTCTTTCTTCCTCTTTTCCCTTCAGTCAACAGCTACTATATTTCTTCCAGAAGATTTCTTTTTTCCCCTAACAGGCTCTCCTAATGTTTCTTGGAGACCCATATTAGGAAATAAGACTGCTCTTATTCTGACTTCCTTTAGTTTCCTTCATTTAATTCCTAATCAAAATCTCCAGCTGAACAAGCAGAATTTTGCACCTTGCATGAGGCTTTCCTCTGGGGGATTCAGGAAAACACCCATCAGTATTAATGTGACTAGTTCAAATGTTAGTATATGTGCTGCCCAAGCAAGCACATTAATGTGATTAAAGTGGCCTCCTTAGCATCTGCTAAGCTTCCAGTCACACTTTACTTTCCTAAAGGAACCCTGGTGGTGTAGAACTTAGAATGTAATATTGCAGGTTAACTCTGTTCACTGTCAGGAGTTCGATTCTGAGCGGCTCAAGGTTGACTCAGGAGGACTGCATCCTTCCAAGGTCGGTATAATGAGGACTCATTGTTGCGGGCAATATGCTAAAATTGTAAATCGTTTAGAGCAGGGGTCTTCAAACTTGGCCCTTTTATGCTTGTGGACTTCAACTCCCAGAATTCCTCAGCCAGCATGCCTGGCTGAGGAATTCTGGGAGTTGAAGTCCACAAGGCTTAGAGAGCGCTGTAACGTACTATGAAGCGGTATATAAGTCTAAGTGCTATTGCTAAACCTGTTAACTGTGTTTTCATTTTGAATCAAATTTTCCAGAAGGCTGCAATAGAAAGAACCTACGTGGAATCTATATATACAATTGACTTACAACCACAACGGACTGCCAGATTTCCATTGCTAAGCAAGACAGCTGTTCAGTGAGTTTTGCCCCATTTTACAACCTTTCCTGCCACACTTGTTAAGTGAACACACTGTAGTTGTTAAGTTAGTAACACAGTTGTCAAGTGAATCTGGCTTCCCCATTGATTCTGCTTGTCAGAAGGTTGAAAAGTGATCACCTGACTCCAGGACACAACAATCATCCTAAATATATGCCAGTTGCCAAGAAGGCTCGCAGTTTGACACCCCTGCCATGTATCATTTAAGTAATATCATCAGTGCTAGAAGAGAGTGGACTTTGCTTCCAGCACTGATGATGTTACCTAGTTTGGGTAATGAAACATCTGCAAGAAAACACCAGACAGCACCAAGGACGTTTCACTGAAAAGACAATATTTCCATCATTTTTGTGACCACTATAGGATTTATTATAATGTATATGGGTATATGTTGCAAGAGTACAGATAAATAAAATAATATTCTGCCAGCACAGCATTTTTCAGATCAATTGTCTGGAGTCAAAAGAATTCACAGAGGACCAAAAAGAGCGTTGTTGGTTTTTTTTTAAAAAAAACACGTTATTATATGGGTTCAACATGAATATGTTATATCTCAAGCAATCCAAAAGTGGGAAAATATGTCTGGAATAATAGCATCTGTTTGCTATTCAACTTTAAAGAGATTAGCTTTATAAAGGACATATGCTAGGCTTCGGAAAGTGCAGAATCCCATGAGAAAAGTTGTGCTAATCTGATAAAGAACTTTTTTTAAGGATCCCTTGATATTCCTTCAGTGTTCACCTAAGCAATCGTCTCTAGCTTTGCTTCAAAGTTTGGTTTCATCTGAAGAGAAATTTAGTGGCAACTGAAATTAGATTCCACACTTACAGGAGTGGTATTGCAATAGTCTGTACTATATTACAAGAAAATGATTTATTGCAGCTACTATTATTTCATGAGCTAAATCAGTTTAAATCCAAGCGTTTGATTGAATTACTTTGTAGATGTTCTTGGGATGGAGTTGAAATCAGATCATGCTAATTTTACAGTCCCTCCTGCTTTCGAGAAGGAAGGTGATCAGTATACATAATGTTTAAATACCTTGAGGAATTCATTGTGAAGAGTGATTAATTTTAAGCCTATAGGTTCCATACTATTTTTCTAAAGCAAGGGGTGAGGAGTGCAAAAAGACATTATGGAACATAGAGTAATGGGGTTGAAAGGAACCTTGGAGAGCTTCTAGTCCAACCCCCTGTTCAAGCAGGAGACCCTATACCATTCTGAACAAATGGCTGTCCAGTCTCTTCTTGATAACCTTCAGTGATGGAGCACCCACAACCTCTGAAGGTAAGCTGTTCCACTGATTAATTGTTCTCACCATTAGGAAAATTCTCCTTAGTTCTAGGTTGGCCCTCTCTTTAATGAATTTCCAGCCTTACTTCTTGTCTTGCCTTCAAGTGATTTGGAGAGCAGGTTAAGGTATATTATGAATGTAGCTTTACTGAACAATATAGAATCCTTTAGTTTATGGCTGAGCAGAAGGTAAAACTGGAAGTTCTATTACATCTCCAGATGATTTGTAGAAGATCAGCAAAAATTCCTCATTTGTAAGTATTTAATAGAATTGCTTTGGGGTCAATAACGCCAAGGGAAGAATAAGAGAACAAACAAGAGAATAAGAGAATGGAAAGAAGTAATGAAAGAGATTCTGAGCTACTCCAGGTTTGTACTGCTCCAGCCAACAAAGCTTACCATAATTTGCTCATCAGATGTTGGCTGGAAATTCTGGGCTGGGAGAGGGTAATCTCAAACATCTGGAGAGCACAAATTAGTCTATATGAACAATAGGGATTGCAAAAAGATACATCATATAGAACTCTTGCTATTGGATAATTAGGAAATAAACTACATTAACAATTGATAGACTAACAACCATAAAAGAACAAATATAACACTCATGAGCATTTCTCTTCTGCTCCCTACAATAAGCCGGGTGGAGTACATAAACACAACAAAGGCGAGTTATGAGCGATAGTAAAGATTATGGTTGTTCTGTATTCTGTATTCAATGTTCTGTATTCTATGAGCACAGATTGAACTTCAATGCTTATTTAAGAAATAGGCCCTATCCTCCTGAAGCAATGAAAGCCAGTCATTTTTTCAGAGAGGAGAATGTGATTACTCACAATGTACTTTGTATACATGTTTAGCAGAGCTCACTGCCGCTTAAACAAGTAGCAGAAAACACTCATGCTCCACAATTCCATGCCTGTTGTTCAGAAGTGAATGAGAATTAATTCAACAGGATTTATCCCCAAGTTTCCTGGAGGACACCTTTTAATTACTACATGGTAATATGGCAGAGGTAGGCAACCTCTATTTGTCGAGCCCAAAGACATTTCTTATTTATTTGGAAATATGCCTGTTTGTCCAGAAAAAAAGACAAAGATTAGTGGTGTCTTAGGAGTCAATGTAGCCAATAGTATAATAACCACAATTTTGCCTTCTTTTTTGCAGAAATAAATATAATAAAGATAAACATGTGGACAATGACCCCAAAATATCTAGTTGGACAAAATCGGGTTGCTGTAGAGTTACCTCACTAAAGTCAGGTTTATTTCTAGGGGCATCCACAGAATGCTGTTAAATCTGTTTGTCAAACCAAAAAGTCAAACAAAAAGTTCAATGGTTTGACCCCATGTAGTTGAAAAAGCTTTAATTTTCTACCTCTTTCGCTACGTTTCTCCATGTGTTCACACAGTTTTCTACTTTATTTGCAAATCAGTTTGACTTGCATTTCTAAAGACATTTGCAACCACCCAGAGCAATATTTCTACACTGACAGGGTGGACTATACTTATTGGTAAATGACTAATTAACTTCATAAATGAACTCGTAAATAAATGTATAACTAATGAACACATGAACTCATAAATTACCATAAATGAATTGATAACTAAATGATCTCAGTTCAGGCTCCTTCTTGAGTGTAGAAATTTATAAATACCATTCTTTGGGTGTGTCTTAAAACTTCCAGCCCTGTCTTGGGATCTCATGGTGAAGGATATCGCTCACTAATGTTCTCCCACCAGACTAGCCTTATAATGGGTTGGATGAAGTGTAAAAATGAGACTTTGTTGTTTCAATCTCATTTATGGGGAGAGGCCCAGTTCTTAAAGAGCTTGGAAGAGAACATACCCCTTCAAAAGTTCCCCAGTTTGAAAAGAAACTCACACAAATCCCTTTAGGATGTGTTAAAATGGAATTAAATATCATTATAGAGACTTTGACACTTTGCCCTCTAGTGATCCAAATTACAGAAAAATGACTGTGTACATAATGATGTAATTACATGCTGTCATGAACAGTTTAATTACTATATGCCTGAATAAGCTAGTTTTTAGGCAGAATTCTTTTAGAATTCTTGGCTGGATTTTTTATTTCTCCATCTCAGTGCATATTGGAGGCTAAGTTCCCAACTTGTTTTGTCAAGGTAGAATGGTCTGAAGAAAAAGGGCCACGCATGTCTGCTAACAAACACACAACAGTCAGAGCTGAAAAAACAATGATTTTCAAATCTTTCTTGTGCAGTTGCTGTAGGTGTCACTGATAATGCAGTTTTCTGTCTGGTAAAGAATTTGATACCTTACCACTGGCCAAAAGAGGGAAGAGGCACAAATAAAAATCTCCAAAACATTTCTTGAAGCTACAGATGAAACCAAGCATTTTACTGTCTACAAAAAGGCAAATACCAGCAAACTGTAAGTACAGGTAGACCACAGTGTACAACCATTCATTTGGTGACTGTTTGAAGTCACTGAAAGAAGGTGACTTATGACCATTTTTCACTTTTGACTGTGAGCATCCCCATGGTCACATGCTCAAAATTTAAACACTTGGCAACCATTGTGTATTCATGACGGTTGCAGTGTCCCAGGTGACCTTCTGACAAGCAAAGACAATGGGGAATCTTAACAATCCTGTTACTAGCTTTACAGCTGCAATGATTCGCTTAATGCCTGTGGTTAAAAAAAGGTTGTAAAATGGGGCAAAACTCACTTAGCCATGGACATTTTGAGCTCAGTTGTGATCATAAGCCAGGGGTAGGCAACCTCGGCTCTTTTATGACTCGTGGACTTCAACTCCCAGAATTCCTGAGCCAGCTATACAGGTAGTCTTTGATTTATGACAGGGGTAGGCAACCTCAGCTCTTTTATGACTGGTGGACTTCAACTCCCAGAATTCTGGGAGTTGAAGTCCACGAATCATAAAAGAGCTGAGATTGCCTACCCCTGTCATAAGTCAAAGACTACCTGTAATATTCCTTCAAATATAAATAATAGTTTACAAGTTTAGCCTAGAATAAGAAAATGTATGTATGCTGTATTTTTAATTTTTTTAATCAAATTTGAATCCAATCCTAGAAACAGTTTACTGCTCAGACCTGAGAAATACACGCTTATTTGCTTATAAAAAGTAAATTTTAAAGGCTCTGGGAATTAGCAGGCAAAGTTAATAATCTTGCAAAGCATAAAAAAAAAAAAAAAGAAAAAAGAAGAAGAAAAGAAAAGAAACACATTTAAGGATCTTGATTCTCTTTTTTCTTCCAATATTATACTTCATACTATGTAAAATAAAATAAAAATATAGTCCATTATTATTTTAGGCATTCCCTAAGTTTGTCTATGTGAACAGATGATCTTCAAAGCAAATCAAAATAATACTGTCGAAGCCTCTTTCATTTTTAAACATGGTTGGCCATTTAGCCTAAAACAAAAAGAGTTGGTTTGGAGACAAAGCCTTCATAGAAAAAGATCCTTAGAAAAAGCAGTGGATGGAAGTAAGAGAAATGGCAACAGAAAGGCTGCATTGCAAAGGAGAACCAATTTAATTTTAAAAAAGGGGAGAAAAAAGAAAAAAAAGAACAGGCGACATTTAGATCCCTTGCAGTGACAGAGCCAGAGGGAAAAACTTCAGTGCAACGCAGCATAGAAGAGCAGAGTGGATAAATTAAGTCTTAACACCTAATATTCCCCCTGCTTCTTCCTAAGCCAATTCTGTCTTCTGCCACAAAAATGATTACGTCTATTTGGAAGCAGCCATCTATGGCAATTACTGCCAGTGTGTGGTCAATGACTGTTCACAACAAATTACGGGAATTATTGGAAACGGCAAACTTCTGGTGTGGATTGTGTACACGAATGTAGGCTGAAACTGCCGAAGTGATAGCCCTCATAAATGATGCATCCTATTTACCGAGGAGAAGTCCTTCATACTACTATGTGTTTCCAAACTCTGGAAGTTTTCTACGTTGTGGATTTTACCATTTTTTTAAAGAAAAAAAAAACAGGCATTATCACATGTATAAGAATTTATGAAAACAGATAGAACACTTCTGACCTCATTAAAATCACCCGTTTATGAGTCCCTTGTTTGTCAGTCTGTAAAAAGTCACCACGGGAGAAACAATGCTGCTACTTTACTGCTGCTAGATACAGAATTATGTATTATCACAAGCATGATGGATAGCCTTAATATTATTGAGGGTGCCTGGGGGGATTCTTTTTAAGTCTGGCATTATTCTGCCATTCCTTTTTGTTTGCTTGCTTGCTTGCTTGTTTTTGTACCAGTTCTGCTGGGAAATTCTTCAAGGGGAGGGGGATAAAGCTGTTTCAGGAAGCTCCCCAAATCTTCTGAAACAGAAATAGTTTACTGCTCGCTGTCACACCCGATCTTCAGATACTGAAGCCAACAATACAGACAAACAAATATTTGTATCTTTTCTGGTGACTTTTCAGCAGCAGAAGTTGGAAAAGGAGGTGAATATATATGTTCTTTTGTATGGAGATAATGATGTGTTCTTAGCTGAGAATCCAAACGACGTGTGTTGAATGTGAGATACATTGTATAATGGATGCAACGAGGTGTGGCTCTGGATGGAGCAAGTGCAGGAGAAAGTAGGAGAACAGAAGGTGGCCCACAAAAACTGATGAGTGCAGAAGATAACAAAAAGGGGTTGCCACAAAGAAGAGGGAATCAATCTATTCTCCAAGGCGTCTGAAGGCAGGACAAGAAGCAATGGATGGAAACTAACCAAGGAGAGAAGCAACCCAGAACTAAGGAGAAACTTCCTGACAGTTAGAACAATTAATCAGTGGAACAACCTGCCTCCAGAAGCTGTGAATGCTCCAACATGGAAGTTTTTAAGAAGAGACTGGACAGACATTTGTCTGAAATGGTATAGGGTTTCCTGCCTGAGCAGGGGGTTGGACTAGATGGCCTCCAAGGTCCCTTCCAACTTTATTATTATTATTATTATTATTATTATTATTATTATTATTATTATTATTGTTGTTGTTGTTGTTGTTGTTGTTGTTGTTGTTGTCAAAAGTACATCATTGCAGGAAGAGCAACAAAGAAAGCTGTGCAGAGGTCAATTACCTCTGCACTAATCACTACTTGGACTTATATGAACAAATGGACACAAAGGAAAGTGAGAGAAAACATTTATCAACTAGCGAAAATGCACATCAAGGAAGCAAAAAACAAGGTATGTGTGTTAAGAACAAAAATGGACATCAACTGCAGGATAAGCTCAAATCCTGAAAAGCTGGCAGCTTCACTATAGTGGAAGGTAATGAAAAAAATGGATCATCAGAAGGGAGGTGCATTTCAGAGGAATAAGAGGCAACTCACTCCAGAGATTTTATGTGAGAGAAAGAGGGTGAAGGCAGCTCCTCCCTAATAGTTCACAATGCCTAGGCTTGAAGTAGATAGTAGAGTGCTTTACTCTGGCAAGATTCTGTCCATAGAATGTTACAATAAAGATATCTGCTTGGAAGAATCAGCACATGTCTTTCTTGGTTTGGGGGCCTGACAAAGACTTTACAAAATCTCTAATGTCAAATTTCCATAAGTGCAATTCCTGATAGCTCAGCTAGTGCTGATCCAGTTCTGTACATTCTACCTGAAAAGAATATCAAAGCTATCAGAGGCATGGAGAACTCAAAAGCACCTGGTTCGGATAATCTACTGTACCAGCAGACATCTGGAAATTTAGAACTCAGCAGCACAGCACCTGACTGGCTGACAAACTTCTTCAGTGCCATTGTGGACTCTGGCCATGTGCCTCCAGACTAGGCCAGAGTATCACAGTTTCCTTCTTCAAGAACAAAGGTGACCCAGCAGACTGTTCCAACTACCAACCAAGTCTGTGCCTCCTTTGCACATAGTGAAAAGTTTTGAGCAGATTTTCTACCAGCATCTCTGTGACATTGCTAAAATCCATATCAAAGGCTTGAATACAGCTGGCACTATTTTTATGGCTTGCGTGCTCATGGAGAAGCATAGGGTGAAATAGGACATTACATCTGGCTTTTCTCAACCAAGATAGACTAGAATATTCTTTATTGGTCAAGTGTGATTGAACTCACAAGGAATTTGTCTCTGGTACATAAGCTTTCAGTGTATATATAAGCAACTAAGTGATGAATCATAAATCACAAGATATAATCATAAATCATAAGATACAACCAACAAAGTGATAGTCATAAAATACCAATAGGAGTAGGTAATAGGAAGGATGAGAAAGCTAATAGTAATACAGCCCTATTACATGGTTAGTAATACATGGATAAAGCCTTTGACTGTATTCCAAATCAATTCATATGGTGCTACAATACCATGTTGTGCCCGAGCAATTCATATGGGTCCAGATACTTTATCTTAATACCAGGAACTGAATATTATGCACCACAGGCTTTTTCAACAATTTTCCTGTGAAAGTTGATGTGCATCAAGGCTCAGCACTGTCACTTTTGCTGTTCCTTATTTGTTACATTTATTTGTCGCCCATCTCACCCTGGGGGCTACTCTACGTATTCGTTGTTATGGGAAAATAGGAGAAGGAAAGACTACTAGAAACATGTCTTCTATCTTCAGTTATTTATAAAATAAAGACAGGATAAAAATATATTTTAAAAAAAACATAGTAAGTTTTAATGGGAGTTTAGTCATAGGCTGCACCTGGTACTGTCCAAGCTGCTGATTTCATTGCATCAAAAGCTTTAAGCTAAAGCAAATATAGATTAGATTTACAGTAAACCCTGTTCCCTCAATATGTTAATTGGAGAAAGAATAAGGGCAAGCCCATTGTATAAACTTTTTTTTAAAAAGTGTTAGGGCAAACATTTATGCCCAAATAGAATCAGGTATGGGGTGAAGGGTTAATTTAACCCCTCCCTTTATTATAAAAACCTGCTACCAATTAATTAACCTTCCTGACCTCCAAGAAAGAGATGAAATTCCAGAGAGATCACAGAGTAATTGCACCTCAGTATATTTTCCCATCAATGTATCCTCCATCTCTGTCTCTCTGTTGTCCTTCCCTGTGGTATGTTAGAAACAATGAAGGCTGAAGTGGGTAAGACTCTCTAAGGCTGTCAACACTAGGCTAATATTGATCATACCATTATAGACTTCCTTTCCTCCTTCCAGCAAAGACAAAAAGCATTTAGTAATCCAGAAATAGATACAAAAGTATTCATCTCCAACAGTCTTTTGTGATGAGTGGAAGGACTAACAAATTATGCAGATACAGCTAACTTCATAATTACCCAAGTCACCCTTGCCTAACGAAGTATCCTCCAGATGTGCTGGACCACAATTTCCATCATGTCCAGCAAGCATGCAATCATACATTAAGAGAAACCAGTATGGTATGGTGGTTAAGCTATTGGACTAGGATCAGGGACCGCTGGGTTTTAAGTACACTTCCTGATGATTGTTGACCAGTCATTCCCAATTTACCACACAGAGTTATGAGGGAAAATACGAGGAAGGAACACTATGTATGGAATCTTGAGCTCCTATATAAAAAATGGGATGCAAATCTAATAAATAAATAGATAAAAGTTTGCTTCTAAAGAAAACCTTTCAAAAGGATACAAGAATTCATGCTTTTTTTTCATAAAAAGACTGTAATTAGGAATCAAAAAGACAGCTTTACTTCTAAAGAAACAGATTGAACAAGTGGCAAGAAAAATGAGTGTTTGCTATGCAGCCTTTAAGGTTCAAGATGAAATCATAAAAGTTTTATTTATTATCGGCCTCATTTTTCCCTTTAGTAGCTGCCTGGAACATTTTATTCTGTTAGTCACGATTGGTAAGAATTATATTATTTGCTCCTCTCTTTAACTACTACATAACACTTCATAATCCAGGCCCACACCAATAATAATCTATTAACACCACTTGGGAAGCACAAAGGATCCAAACTCTTCCCATGGTGTAACCATGCTGATACCACACTATTGTTAACTTATTTTATTATTTCATCAAATCATGTGTTCAATGAATCATAGGTATCTTGGAGGTTATCTATTCAGGGGTCTCCAACCCCCGATCTGTGGACCAGTACCGGGCCGCGGCATGTCAGCAACTGGTCGGCACAAACAAGCAAAGCCCCATCTGCGGGATGCAGGCAACACACAAAACCACGCACTCTCTGGTCTGCGGAAAAATATCTCTCCACGGAACTGGTCCCTGGTGCTCAAAAGGTTGGTGACCTCTGATCTAGTCCAATCCTCATACCATTCTAAACAAATAACTGTTCAACCCTTTCTTAAAAACCTCCAGTGATGTAATAGAAGCAGTAAATATTTATGCTCCAAGTTGCATTCAGTCTTATAATTCAAGACTGACACTCCTGAAGAAGGCTCAGCAGGCAAATTGACAGCACAGATCACATTTAAAAGGTGCAATATGATTGCAGCCTTGCACATTGCTCAATAACTGAGAAGCAGCATTGTGCACCAGCTGAAATTTAAATCATACTTCAATGCTAGTTTTGCAGTCAGCACGTCAGGTGATTAAAGCTTGGTTCACTAGTCAGTCTCTCTCAGTCTGGTAAGTATTACAGCTACTGAATTACTACTACCTGTTTCAGCTTCTTGGACTTCTAATGATAAAATAACACCTCTCCAAAGCTACATAACAGCTCCTTTGTAGAGAAAGCAATTTTTTTTCAAACCAATTCCTCATATCAAGGGCCAGGGATGTCCCTGATAACCATACCTTCATTGCCAGGATTGAATTTTCATTAATTGGATCATATCCATCTCTCTGTTGCATCCAAACCCTGTACTGTTTAACCTGAATCAGCTAGAATGCCAAGTGTCTAGAAAACTAAGTGTCATTTACAACTGCATTACATTTTTTTATCGTTCATATATGGCAGTGATGGCAAATCTTTTAGAGACCGAGTGCCCCAAAACCGGCCCCGCCCTCTCCCACCATCCCGCTCTGCCCCCGTCCTGCCCGCTTCACCCCCACCCGGCTCACCCGCAGGACCATTCAGCGCCTCCATGGCCCGCCACAGATCACCCAGGCAGCCCAGCAGCGCCGTGGCGGTCACACCCTCTGCCCACACCCCACAGCATCAACTGCACATGATGGGGTGCGAGGGTGGAATCTTGTCCCCGCTGCCCAGCTGCCATGTCCTTGGCTGCGCTGCTCCATGTGGGCTGCCTCAGGGGCAACTCTCCTCTGGGGGGATTGCTGGTGAGGACGGGGCCGTGGGGGGAGGTGGGGCTGGGATGACAGCGCATGTGCCCATAGAGAGGGCTCTGAGTGCCGCCTGTGGCGCACGTGCCATAGGTTTGCCACCCCTGATATATGGATTAACTGGTCATGAAAGGGATATCATTTTTTTCCTGCTTTGCAGAGAGTGAAACAATTTCCACCAAAGAATATTCAGAGATAGAAGAGGAAGTCAGGGTCTATAATATTCCCTAGTCTTAAAAATGCAGCCCAGATGCTCCATTTTGCATCTTCTTCAGAAAATGAACATTGTACAGCAACGATCACCAGATCACTGCATAGACAGATCATCATTTTCCAAGGAAGGTGGAATAAGAAGACAGTTCTGGTGCTTAAGGAACAGTTACAGAAGCTAACAATATGAAGTCTACTCCAGGACCTTGTGAATTCCAGAAAAGAAAGTTTCTCACCCACATTTCTATTTGTTCATTTTTAATGTCTCCTGCCCCCCACCCGCCCATTTTGAAAAAAAAAGTAGATTAAAGCAGAATGACCAATTTAGCATTGTGCTTGGTATTAAGTTGGCAGATCATGTCAATGATCTCTATGGATTAAACATCATGAGGGCAAAAACAACCACACTCGTTCTACATTCTAGGAGGGGTCCTGCATAAAGAAATGGGAGCATTCCCATTTGAGAGAACCACTTCAGGAAGCCACCATAATTGCTCTCACCAAAAGAGATGCAGGACAGTCAATGAGATTGAATATCTTCCACTTCTTTCCTGACATAAAGTCACTAGCAGAGCAACCAAGACTATTTTAGTGCCAAACACAGGGCGGATCCAGATTTTGATGTGTCCATAAAATCCATTTCATATAAAATTATCAGCCTTCATCTACTGTATCATCCACTCCTCCAATCAAAATGGATACTGCCCTCTGGAGAGTATTTTTTTTTACTTATTTTAAAATTAAGGGGAAGTCTCTTAAGGGATGGTGAACTATCACCTTTCTCAAGGCCACTGTTGCAACTCAATTCTTTATTTCTTTCAGTGGGGGAAAAAAAGAAGCTGGCTGTTTAAGAGAGAAACCAACTTCATAAAGCCTAATTAAGTCCTCTTCCACCAGGCATTTGACTGAAATAATTTTAAGATAGATGCTTATCTTTCTTTTTATTTTTATTTTTCTGTATTTCAATATAGTTGTTGTGAGCTACTTGAATATTCAGTGAGAAAATGAATGTAAGAAAAAGATGAATTTATTAGTAACTTTTTTCTTTAAAAATGACTTTTCCATTCTTGCATTTATGTAGGCGAAGCCAGCCAGTCGATTCAAATTTGATCAAAGAAAGATCATCCCATGACACAGAAATGGGTAATCCTTCCCATGCTTTATTCAGCAGCCACAGTACAAAAAGTACCTTTAAATTTCCATTCATAATGCAGCTCTTGTATCTGACATGTTTGGAAAGCTGTCATTGAGACTTCTCAACCTGTTTGTCATTGACTATTTTGTGTGGGTCTGGGACAGTGATGGTGAACCTTTTGGCCTTGTAAAAACTTCAGAAAATACCTACCTAGATTCTACTGGCATGTCACATGCATGCAGCTCTACAATGAACCTGGCTGCAGCCATTTTGCTCATTCTAGGTTGCCACAAGAATGGGAGGGGGTGCGGAGGATTTTTACTAGTCTACACATTTTACTGTCCCATGGGAACCAAGGTCATTTCTGTCAGTTAGATGGGGGAGTGTGAGCATCTGGTTAGAAAGCCTGCCAAACTATTCTATTGGGGAACATAGCTGATTGCATAGCATTGGGGTGGGAAGTTCAACTTCGTAATATTGTCTCTCTTTGAAGGGGATTTCAGATTTGGTTTCACTTTTGACCATGCTGATTGTACGTAACCAATAAACATGTTCTTTGAGGAAAACTCAAGCCTCGGAGTTCTGATTTGTTTGGTCTTGTCTATCGGAACCTTGACAATGCACTCGCGCGCACACACACACACACACAGAGGCATACACACAAACACATACATGGACAAAAGAGGCCTCTCTGGACCTCCTCTCTGGACTCTCCTCTCTTTTCCTCTCCTCCAGATGTGAGAGTGGCTTACTCTCACAGAGACTCTGGAACCTCTGAAAATCACGCAAGAATGATTTTTGGAGGTCTCGGAGGCTGCACGAGAGCAAGGCCTTCTCATGCAACTCCCAGAGTCCATATGTTTGGCATGTCACATATGGCATAGGTTTGTCATCACCTCTCTGGGACCAGGATAACTCAGATTCAACTGGAAGCTCACCAGATCTTTTCAGACCATTTACCGTGCTTCAACTTCACCTTTAAGTTACATCAATAATGGGGAGAAGAAAGGTTATATAAGCTGCCTGTCCTCACCCCAGCCCTGGGCAAGAAAGAAAAATAAACATTGAATGAGTAAATAGGCATTGTGCTAGTTGGTATATTTCAATTTCTCTCTCCGAGAATATATTGCAACCAATAAGGAAATGGGAAAACATATAGTTAAACACTGAGGAATTCTGGGAGCTGAAGTCCACAAGTCATAAAAGGGCCAAGTTTGAAGACCCCTGTCTTGGATCATGGGGGAGGGAGGTCATAGCCACAGTAATTAGATCATTGAAACTCGATTTGTAATTTTTCCAAAATTGAGAAGAGAAAAATAAGTCAGCTACATCCTGTTTAAAAAAAGACTAATTTATATTAAAGGTAATGTTTGCCTTCAGAGAATCAAAAGAAGCAGCATGTGTGACCTTTCTAAAAGGTAAAAACAAGCAATAGCAGATTTGTTTGGGTGTGTGGAGGGAGAGAAGAATTCTTTACTGGGAATGTAAGAAATGGAAAAGATGGATTGATTACGGTATATTCAGAAAAAATATGAGATTGAAAAGTATTACTTAGCTTATGAGTAAATTTTAGATTATTATTAATAGTTTATTATGGATGAATTTATATTATTTTTAGTAATAATGATTAATTATATTATTATTAATTATATTATCTATTTTGTAGAGTTAAAGTATGTCTGGATGGGATTTGATTGTAGTATATCTGGGTAATGTTATTTAATTTATGATTTTGTTTTTATAACCCTGTAACCAGCTCTGGGAAGTGAAGGGGGGAGGGGGGGAGGGAAGTGGGATATGGTATGAAAAATTATTTAAAACTTTAAAAAAAAAAAGAAATGCCACCATTTTTGGATACATCACAAAAATGTAAAATATACAAAAACTCAACTTTTCTCACAAGCGTGGGCTGTGTTTCACTAAATATATTCCATTGACTTCAGCAACTAAATCATCTTTTTACTTTTATTGTGGGGAGACTTTATTTATCTGAACTCATGCTATGTAAAAAGCATTCTTTTTCTTTGAACTCCCTAATCCCAATTGAATTATTTAGCTTTAACCATTTATTTGATACATCAAAACAAATTCACTTCCAGGATTAATTCTTCAACCACCATTATTGCTACATATATGCATACAACAGAAATCACACAGAATTGCATATACTTATTTAACAGAGGAAAGGAGTTCCTTAAATGCATGAGATTAATGGACTGTCATGTCTAAAATCACAATAAAAACACTTAAAGGCGTTAAAGTGAACAGCAATGGTATTTTAATCCTAAATAGCACAATTAACATCTTTAGAAAGAACAAGAAAATAGGGCCTTTGAACACACATTATTCACTTCCATGAAAAAAAAGAAAACATCTAATGTTCACATCTTTTTAATTTGGCTCTAAATGTGGTGGTGGTTTTAAAAGTGAAGAAAGAAAAAGGAAAAGAATCATTCCCTTATATAAATCAATAGTCATTATTAGTAATTATGAAAAGCCCACATTCCAAAGAACTGACAAGTCAACTCACCAAATTTTAAAAAACAATTATTTTACATATCCAAAGTTAGTGATTAATTATTTCAAAAGAATATAACATGAGGATTGAAAAAAGTAAGGTTCTACATTTAGGCAAGAAAAACCAAATATACAGGTATAGTATACTACAGATGGTACTTCGCTCAATAGTAGTAACTGTGAGAGGGATCTCGGAGTCCTATTGGACAATCACTTAGATATGAGCCAGCAGTGTGCTGCAGCTGCCAAAAAAGCCAACACAGTGCTAGGCTGCATTAACAGAGGGCTGGAATCAAGATCACGTGAAGTGTTAATATCACTTTACAATGCCTTGGTAAGGCCACACCTGGAATACTGCATCTAGTTTTGGTCACCATGATGTAAAAAAGAGGTTGAGATTTTAGAAAGAGTACAGAGAAGAGCAACAAAGATGATTAGGGGACTGGAGGCTAAAACATATAAGGAAAGGCTGCTGGAATTGGGTATGTCTAGTTTAACGAAGAGAAGGACGAGGGGGGACATGAGAGCAGTGTTCCAATATCTCAGGGGTTGCCACAAACAAGAGGGAGTCAAGCTATTCTCCAAAGCGCCTGAAGGCAGGACAAAAAGCAACGGATGGAAACTAATCAAGGAGAGAAGCAACCTAGAACTAAGGAGAAACTTCCTGACAG
>NW_015390348.1:38793-40468 GCF_001527695.2 Protobothrops mucrosquamatus | reverse complement strand
AAAATGTTGACAATGGCTTGTGAGCTGCATCCAAAGTTCCTGTTTTAAAATCAGACTGAAGGAGAGCAACCATATGAATATTCTCATTTAAGTTAAATTCAAATCCAAGCCACGCCCAGCCCAGCTACTTTCTGCATGTGGAAACCAGCATGTCTGTCAAAGATAATCCTCAACCATAACCACCAATGTTGCTATATAAGTGTTTTTTCCAAAGCCAAACTGTGCAGTTGAGACATAGCAAGCATTGGTCCACATTTTCAGATTTGGGGTGGTTTAATAAGAGCAGAAAGACCCAAACTGAGCTGATGTATCTCTTAGCTTACCATTTTCTATTCTGACTTCTGTTATTAGTCTCTGAAGCAAGGAACATTTTCAACCATGTTACCAACCTATTCTAGACAAGAAACCAGGGACTCAGCTTGCAGCCTTTTGCATGAAAAAGACATACTTTACCTTTATGCTGAGGAGCTTACTTTATATGCCCATGGTTTGCCTAAAAAGTGTCTTTTATTTCTTGAGACATGCCTGAAATATATTTTTGGGAGAACAATTTATCTAAACATATCCTTTTTTATTCTTTCTAACCCTGTGGTTGAAAGAAATGAGGCAAAGACTACTTGAACTCATAAGCAGTAGAAAGTAGCACTAGGCAAGGAAGGCCTCAGAATGTTGGTGATTGCTCCATTCTAAGCACCATTCTGTTGGCCAATGTCCAGAGTTGAGTATAGGCAGCCTACTTATGCTTCACCATGCATGCATTTACACCCATGTGCCCAAATTCAATATGAGGGGAGAGCAGAACCCCTCCAACACACACGTAGTTATCTACAGACAACACATATGCCAGAGGTCCAATTAATCCCTCAGAACAAAGTTCTTGTGCAAAGACATACTCACCAGAGAGAGAAGGAAAGAGAGGGGGACAGGTAGTGGCATCTTATTTCATTACACAAAAGGAAATGCAGATAACTCTTACAGTCATTACGGATAGGGAATTCCAGAAGCTTATGACCTACATACATTCCCTACTGTCTTTAAACAAGGACTTTATTTCATCCTCGTTCATTTCTTGGTACTTTATGTTACATTCTTATAGGGCTTTTTTTCCTGCTTGTAATGTAATGGATAGATCAGGGTAGGTAAATTAATGTACTTTAAAATTTAGCTCCAGTAAGGAGCTAAATTAAGTCCAGTAAGGATGGCCAATGACAATGGGAATTTATAGTCCAAAATATCTAGAAGGGGCTAATTTATCTAATCCTAGACTAGATGCAACATAATGTACAGTATTGCAATAATGTTGGAGTGCAACATAATGTATTGCAATAATTAAAAGGAATGGGCATTGACTTATGACCCGCTAGATCAGTGGTTCTCAACCTGTGGGTCGGGACCCCATTTGGGGTCGATCGACCATTTCACGGGGGTCACCAAGCAAGGCTGTCTGCCATTTTTTTTGTCCGCCATTTTTTCTGTCCGCCATTTTTTCCCCCTTTTCCGGCGGGTGCCTTACCTCCCTTGGGCTGGGCCAGCTGGTGGTCGGCCTGCTCCGTCTCTGCCGCTTGCCAGCTACGCCTCGGCCGGCGCAGGGGGCGGAACCATGCATGCGCGGCGCTCCCGGGCAGGGAAAGTCCTCGACTTACGACCGGTTGGGTAGTCCTCGACTTACGACCGG
>NW_015390348.1:34242-38092 GCF_001527695.2 Protobothrops mucrosquamatus | reverse complement strand
TTTTCCGGCGGGTGCCTTACCTCCCTTGGGCTGGGCCAGCTGGTGGTCGGCCTGCTCCGTCTCTGCCGCTTGCCAGCTACGCCTCGGCCGGCGCAGGGGGCGGAACCATGCATGCGCGGCGCTCCCGGGCAGGGAAAGTCCTCGACTTACGACCGGTTGGGTAGTCCTCGACTTACGACCGGTTTAGTCCTCGACTTACGACTGGTTTAGTCCTCGACTTACGACCGGTTTAGTCCTCAACTTACGACCGGCATTAAAAAGGTTGAGAACCACTGCGCTAGATGCTGCTGAACTATAACTTCCCAGTCAGTACCTATCAATGCTAATAGTTCAGTAAAATCTGGAGAGCAGGGGCTTTACCACCTCTCTTTAAACAACATTAAAGAATTGGAGCTGGGCACACATGTAAGGAAAAAAAAAACCCTAATATTTAAAATTTATTTATTAGTATAAATACATATACACTTTGTTAGGCTTGGACCATTATGCTATATTTATAACCAAAATGGTAGAAAAATCAGATTGCTTTCCCCTTAAACCCAGTTTTTTCTACCTATGGGTGCCGAAGGCTAAGTAATTCAGCAATCACTGCTTGTGTGAGTGGAGAGAGACTCTAATTTTTGTGGCGTTGCATAACTTTGTAAATTTAGTTTCCAAACTTCCTTGATTTTTTTAAAAAAAATAAACCACACTTCCTTATTTTTATTGCTTTTTTACTGTTGAAAAAAATGTTTGAACCATTTTGACCAGATGGTTAAATGTAAAAAAGCATTCTTAACCCGATTTTCAGTTTTTTGTTTTTAAGTTTTCAATTGATTCCTGCCCAGGCTAATATATCTCTTTAAGTGAAGGAACAAGAGCTTATCCCTTTTGATCAATCCTTTTTTTTCCCCTCTCTTTTTGTGCCTTTTCTCTTTTTCTTCACATAATGCTCTATTTACTTGCACTCTAGGAAAACTAAGCTGCAATTAAGATCAAAGTAACATACACAAGTAGACTCAATAACAACTTGTGAGGCTAGATAGATGTCAGTAGCTGATTCTAGAGACCTGTCAGTGCTGTCTGATCTCACGTGTCTTGAAAATTAATGTTTCTTGCTCAGCGCCCTCTTTCATATCACTTGTTTAGTTGCCTGGTTATGTGCAAACACTTTGTTTTTCTTTGGACAGAACCAATCCTCTATTGTGTATCCAACTTCTGTAGGAAATTGCTTATAATGTAGGGGTAGACAAACAGTTTGGGATGTTGAGCACATCTGAAATATTACTATCATGACAGTCATGAGTATGGCTGTTCATAATGCATTTATTTAACTCTCCTAACTCCCAATACTCTCCATTATTTTAATTTTATCTATGGCAGTCAAACTTCCAAACTGCTCAACATATAATGACAGCCTATAATGGGGACTTTGCTGATCTCCTGATTATGGCAAATGGAGCACAACTATATCTGTAATCTAGATAGACGTTTATAATATTTTAGGTTTTATATTTCACAGTTTGTATTTTTACCTCCTGTGTTCTTATTGAAATGTGCCATACGATAAATAATCCAAACAAAGCATATATATACGCAAATGTCCTCGTCTCTCCATCAGCAAGATAATTCTCTAAAAAGTAATGTGAGTAAAATAGAAGTTTTCTGGGGAGGGAGAGGAAGGGAAGAGAAACCAGCAACAGAAAGGGTGAAAATGGGCTAGATATGGAGAAGGCAGTACAGGACAATAATACCCAAAAACACTTCCCTATGGGAAACTGTGTAGAATTGTGTCTATTGCTCAGTTTTTAAATCTCTTCCCTCTTGGTCACATAACTAGAATGGAGCAAATGCAGCACTTCCTGAGCTTTTCAATGAACACACACACCATACACCACACATATTACACAGATGCAGAGAAAAAAAATGCAAATACATATAGAATGAATATACAGTATATCCTCCTTGATAACTCCAACAAAAAGGTAAAGGTTTCCCCTTGGTTGACTGAAGGGGGCGGTGCTCATCTTCGATTCTCAGCAAAGGGAGCCTGCGTTCTCTGAGAAATGTTTCCCTCAGCATGTGGCCACTATGAATGTACAGAATGCAGTAATCTTTCCGCCAAAGTGGTACCTATCTATCTACTCGCATTTGCATCCTTTCGAATTGCTAGATTGGCAGGATCTGGGACGAGTAATGGGTCTCAAATCCAGGCTGTCGGCTTTCCAGCTGACAAGCTCAGCGTCTCAACCGCTGAACCATCACACCCCCTTAAGACCATCATACCCACACTCAAACAGAGGCAACACATGTTGACCCTAAGACTGGGCCAACAAATGCAACACTTTTATCACAAAGAATGAACTACAGATCCCTTTCCCTGTTTCCCCTATCTTGTTATTCTTTCCAATGCAAAAGAATGTTGGAAAGAAATTATATAAACAGGATTTGGAGGCCGTCTGTCTCTGTGACTGTCTGTCCATCAGCAGAATTACAGTCCAGAATTGGACCAAACCAGAAAAGAAAGAAAATGAAAATGAGCCAGATTGAACTAGGTGCTGCAGAGAGAGATAGAGATAGAGATAGAGATAGAGATAGAGATAGAGATAGAGATAGAGATAGAGATAGATGGATGGATGGATGGATGGATAGATAGATAGATAGATAGATAGATAGATAGATAGATAGATAGATAGATAGATAGATAGATAGATAGATAGATAGCGCCAAAAGAAACCAACCCAAAACTTTTGTAGTGCCTCTTTTGGGGAGAGAGAATAAGGTAGAAAACTGAAATGTTGCCAGTTTTTTCATTCTAAACCCCGCCTTTTTCTTGGTCACATGTCCCAGAATAGAGCTACTTTAAGGGGTTGGAGAGACTTCCAGAAGCTGAGCTCTGTATTCCCTAACTGGTCATATTCTAAAAGTGCTAGAAACTGGTGGGTTTGCCTGACAGCTTTTCTATTTAATTTTGGTTAATTAAAAGAATCATTAAAAATAATAATAATAATCAGGTGAGCCAGAGAACTAAGCTAGTATCAAGAGAAAGGGAGATCTGAAGGAAAGTCATTACAGGTGTCAATAAGCAGGGGTAGGCAACCTTGGCTCTTTTATGACTCGTGGACTTCAACTCCCAGAATTCCTGAGCCACCATGGCTCAGCTTGGAAACCTCTCCCTTTTCCCTCAGCATAGCTGGCTCAGGAATTCTGGGAGTTGAAGTCCACGAGTCATAAAAGAGCCAAGGTTGCCTACCCCTGGTTCTAAACCAACCTTCTCCAAGCTAAAAATGTTGTTCTTTCCAATATAAGTTGTCAATACTGGCATAGTAACACGACCCAGGGATGATGAAAGCCCAAGGAGCAGAAGGTTGCTCCAAAGGGAGCCATTTGCAACAAATTAAAATACTCCGAGAGACCCTTTATTGAAGTAGTTTTTGTCATCTCTGTATACTTGTATATATGCATGTATCTATGATGCTATTTTGTTCTGTCCCAGGAGATAAATGTTTAGGAGGTTCAGTCTCTTTTTCCCACAAATGTATTTCATTGAAGGAAGGAAGAATTCATCTTTAGCTTAGGTAAAGTTCCTCTTTAAAATAGAATTTATGTGTAAATATCAATAAAAGAATAAAAGTGTAGGATGGGACTTCAAAAAGAACAGAATGAACTTTAAAAAAAAAAAGTTGGCCTTTCTTCCCTACTCCAGATATTAGGTCTTATTCCTGATTATATTTACATCTTTTGAATTTTGCAACCATTTTATCACAGAGGAGTAAGCAAGGAGAAAACCAAAAGTTTGATGCAGATACTGGAGATGCTATGTCAGCTGTGTTGCCTCTCACCTACTTCTTGATTATCTGGTCTCTCAGAT
>NW_015390348.1:30754-33848 GCF_001527695.2 Protobothrops mucrosquamatus | reverse complement strand
AAAAAAAAAAGTTGGCCTTTCTTCCCTACTCCAGATATTAGGTCTTATTCCTGATTATATTTACATCTTTTGAATTTTGCAACCATTTTATCACAGAGGAGTAAGCAAGGAGAAAACCAAAAGTTTGATGCAGATACTGGAGATGCTATGTCAGCTGTGTTGCCTCTCACCTACTTCTTGATTATCTGGTCTCTCAGATACAGATTCCAAAGACAATGAAAATGGCTAACAGGTAAGTGTTTATACTATAAAACAGATGCTCCCCTGACTTTTGCATTGCTGTGCATTCATTTGTGCAACTTTGTCTTCTGATCTGCAGCAACAGCCTTATGATGAACAACTATTACCATGAATCCAGATTCCCACTAACACTGAAAATAACTTTAAATAGGTCAAAGAGCGCCACTGTCTGATAAAAAATGTTTTATCAGTCCCAGATCAGAATCAGGAGCTTCATATGGAAAAGCTTCTTTACAAGGGAATACAACATGGAATGGATCCTTGGGGATCAATGACATCTCTCAAGTTTAATAAAAGCACAGCACCTTCTCACTTATTTACTCTTTCTACATTTTTTTTTGTAACAACGTTAATGGGATTATAAAGATCCATATGGATAGCCAGTCATAAAGTTAATTTAGATCAGATTTCCCTGCCATACCTGGAGCTGCATCAATATATAGGCTATACATGAATGCTGAGTTATTCAACATGGCTAACTGACTAAATTTTTGTAGACACTAAAGATTTAACCATATAATAAATGTGGTTAATAATTCCAGTTTTGCTACTCCAAAATAGCTACGAATCTAAGAAGCTGCTGCTGTACTTTTAAACGGCAAGGATAAAAAATTACTGGGCTCCCAAAATAGGTACATGAGTTCTTATTTATTTCAGTTAAATCTTGTTTCAGAGAGACAGAGACATAAAGACTGCAGGATAGGCAACCCTTAGCCTATTTTGAAAAAGCCAAAGATCTCCCTACAATCCTAAGGATAAAACTTTATCCCTTTAATATTATCATTGTTCAGACGGGGATGGAAAAACAGGATAGCTAATACATGGACAGCTTTTGGTAAGATCGGGCCCTCCTGATGTATTGAACTACAACATCCATCACCCTTGGCCAACACGTTTTGGGAAATTGTAGTTGAAGACATCTAGAAAGCACCAATTTGAAAAGAATTGTTTTCAGGGAGAAAATCCACTTAATGTTGGACTAGATGGCATCCCATTACTTCTCCCTGGGTCTGTCTTACTGAGAGCCAGGATATTATTTTGACTGTTGACAACAAGTTTGCCTTCTGTTCTCTTGATAATCTTGCTTTAAATAAATATTTATTCAGGTCACTTCTTTTAATCTGGGAGTGGAAAATTTGTGACTTCCCACATACAGCTCCCCACCTCACTCACTGTTGGGCATATAGGATGGGTCACTGAGAGCTGTAATTCAGTAGCATCTGGAGATTCACAGATTCTCCATCTCTACACGATGCCTTGTTTAAGACTGTCACAGGTAGGATGGAGTTTGGTGAACGGTAGCCACCTTGTAACTTTTCATTAACTGTGTACTCTGAGTACTGTAGGTTTGGAAAGCAGGGACTTATCCCAGATGAGCTTGTCCTCAATTAGCAATTCAGAGGTGCTTTATAAAGGTAGCTCCCCTGAACACTGCATTTGCTCTCCTAGCTGTAGGAGGATGGGATTTTCAGAAGTCTTTGCACACATCAGCCTGTTCCAGAGTAGGATGATGGTGCAGCTTTCATCTAGTGGCATCTAGTTCAATTCACTCAATTTGCAAACACTCAGTGAAATTATAGCCTAGTTAATTTCCCTTTCTATCTACCTTCTGTCTTCATTGATAGGGGAGCAAAAACGGGACTGGAGAAACTAAGACAGGACCTCTCAAGGTCTCCTTGTCCTGAGCTTTGATGACATTAATCACAGGATTAATTCAACCACTGAGAGCAAAGGCAAGTATTCACTAAACATTTGGTTGCCTGAAGATCGTGGCATTTTCTAATCCCAATAAACAAAGTGGTGGGATTTATTTTAATGAAGAATGTATATTAAAGTATATGTGTGTATGTGTGTGTGTGTGTGTGTATGTATATATGTATACATTGCTTGCACTTAAAAAGCAATATTAACTCCTGGGGGGGTGTCCATCTTCCTCATTTTCCCTTCCTTTCTTTGTGCATATATGGGGGGGGGGAAGGTAATTTTGAGATGAGGCAATAGCCCAAAAGCATGCTATTGATTTTTTTTTTTGTTTTTTGCTCCAAATGGGAAATCTCAAGAGAGGGTAAAATGGGAGGAGGTTAAGGGGGGGGGGAGGAAGAGAGACAGAGAGGGTTAGATAACCTCTGCGATTTTATTGGCTGACTTACCTTGAAGCCTGTAAGTTTGAGCATGCCCATTGGATGGGCGTATAAAAGAAGGGGCAGTGAGCGCATCGGTCTGTCTTCTCAGTGGAGCAGTTCATTGAAAGTATAGCTGCTACTAGCGGAGCTGAACCCACCAGCCCTGCCTCTGGAAACGAGATCCAAGCAAGAAGACAGCAAAGTAAACTATCCAGCTACCTACGCACGCACGCACACACGCACACACACACACACGCACAGAAAAAAAAAGATAAGAGGGACTCACTAACACCAAATAGAACCAGAAAAATCAGCCAAGCCAGAGTCACCATGTCAAGAGCAGAGGATGAACGCTGCAGCAGCAACCCAGGCTTGCTCCAAACCTCAACGCCAGAAGTTGAAAACAGCCTTGGCAGTTCAAAGGTAAGGGAGAAAAACAAACCCTCTTTGGATCTCTCTCTCTCTCTCTCTCTAGCTTTCGGAGAGGAGGCGAAGTGAGGGAGCTGGGTGGTGCGTTCAAGCGGCTTTTGGCGGCGCCGCTGGCGGCAGCGGCAAGCATCAGAACGGCTCTCCCAGAGCGAGGGGTCCGGGCGCTTAGGTCGCGCTGCGGGACTGGCTCCCTTTCGGCTTGGCGTGCATGAGTTCAAGGCAGGACGCCGCCTGTAAAAACGCAACAAAGCTGTTAACTCCGTTCGGGCCGGAGAGAGAAGAGCGAAAGAGAGAGAGAGAGA
>NW_015390348.1:18707-30631 GCF_001527695.2 Protobothrops mucrosquamatus | reverse complement strand
AGAGAAAAAACTTTTTTTTTTTTTTTTAGTTCTTCGTTCTGCGATGCGGACATGTTGACACTAGAGGGACCCCGAGGGTTTGGTCAGAATGCTTTGGGTTGGTTTTTCTTTTTCTTTCTTTCTTTCTTTTTTTTTTTTGGAGTTTTGCGATGATTGTGGCACTTTTCTGCTTTTTTACAGTACAGGTTAGGCGAGCGGGCGGGCGGAGGGAGAGATGCACACGCTCCCGGCTTGGGTAGCCAAGAGGTTGTATGAAAGTTCCTACCCAGAAAGAAGAAATGGGGGTGTGTGTGCGCGCGCGCGCGGGGAGGGGGTGTGTGTGTGAGTGAGTGTAGGGGGAAAACAATCGATATAAAAAGCCCCGATGAATGAGAAGCATTGTAGACGGTCTGAATCCGTCAAGGGTTATTGGAGACGACTTTAGGTCCCTGAATGGTAGAAGAGGAAGCGGTGGGCAGAAGTTGTGGGCGCCTTTTCCCGCCTTGGGGTGCCTTAAAAGCGAAGCTAATAAACGACATTCTAGCTAGCCCGGGGGCTACTTTTGACTGCCGAAAGTATATCCTAAATAGCCGGTAGCTCTTGTGAACATGTGCCGCGGTGGGAAGGTCTGGAGCAGGAAATCCAAAAGGTGTGCTTTGTTTTTTGCCGCTAGGGGTTGAGCTGCGAAAGAACTGTAGGCGAAGTCCGTAAATGTCCGGTGCGCGATTTGGATACTTGCTTGGGTTTTTTGCCTGCACGTTTTAAGGACACGCAAGGTCATGTTCTGAATGTTAGTTAGGTTTATATATTTTTGCATCGCTTCTCTCTGCTTTCCTTAAGCCGCTCAGAGGAGGAAGCTTCTGAAGATCGCTGCGTTGTTGCAAAGGACACATCGTTCTTAAGGCTCTGCTGGCTACTAGGTTTAGAAACGCTATATCGCGTGTTAGATCAATGAGGAGTGAAAACCGGATCAAAGCAAGGGACAGCAAGCCAAGAACTTGAGTGAGAAGAAAGGTCTGGCAAGAGGGTCTCTCCCACTTCGTGGGGCCTTATTAGGATAACTGTTATTACTGTTAGAGTTCCCCTTTTTTTTTCTCTTCCAGTTTTCTTTTCTTTGGAGGAATGGTTTGGAGAAGCTTAAAAAAAAGTTTTAGCCCTGGGCAGAGCCGTAGGGGTTGGAACGCAGAAGGGAGCTTGTGGTTTTCTACAGCTTTCAGTGTGTCTGAACCAGCCAGTCGTAGATCAACACAGTTTCTAAGGCTCAGTTTTAAAAACAAACAAACAAACAAACAAAAAGACAAGACTGTTAAAACTGGGTAGCATGAAAAAGATGCTTGGGACCTGAGAAGGATGCTTTACGCCTCCCAGCTGATGCTCCTGAGCTATATAGCATGTTGCTGTTTATAACACGGTGCTGTGCAAAACGACTAGCTCAGTGTTTCTCAACCTTGACAATTTTAAGGCATGTGGACTTCAACTCCCAGAATTCCACAGCCAGCCATGCTGGCTGTGGAATTCTGGGAGTTGAAGTCCACATGCCTTAAAATTGTCAAGGTTGAGAAACACTGTACTAGCTTCTGTGGAAAACAGGGATAGTTGCTTTACTTGAGGATGTGTTTCTCTCTCTCCCCCCCCTCTCTCTCCCCCCCTCCCCACTCTGGCACAAAAAGTTGTAGCGGAGAAAGAGCTGAGCCGGGGTTGCCATGCAAAGGGGAAGCAGTGAAAAGGGGACTCCCCTTGTTGTTGTTGTTGGAGCCTTTATGGAAAGCTGCACAGCTAAAGCCTTTACTTCTGGCAATCAAGCCGACCGCTTTCCCGCTCATTTGCCTTTCAAGAGGAAAAGTGTTTACCTGTGCAGTCTCTGTCGACAAGGTCATTCAATTATAAGAGTTGTCTTTCTCTCGCTCCTGGAGTGATCTTGATCAGCAACATCCCAAAGAAATCAGTGAAACCTTTGATATTCTGGTATTATGCAGCTAAATGCACACGGGTCCTGGATGGTTTAAAAGGTTTTTTTTTTCCTTCTTCTTCTTCTTTCTGAGCCCATTTGGGAGGGGAGGGGGTTTCGCTGCAGCGAGGGCATTGCCCGCTGCACGCTACTCTCCTGTTAAAATTCATAATGGCAGCTTAGACTAGCTCATTTATCCCCAGCAAGGTCATTTCAAAGCAAGTGCCTACTTCATTAGCTGTGTACAGGAAAGGAGGAGGAGGCCCTGAAATAAGATGCTTTTAAACAAGCAGAGATAGCCAAGGGACTGTTTTGTTAAATGAAGCTGGAAAGAATATGCTCCATATTAGCAGGAAATGCAACACACACAAATGTGGTTTTGGATGAAGTCTGCGTCCACTTCAGTCACCTTAATTCTCCCTGTAACCGAGTGATGTAATATTGTTGTCCGTAGCTTTGAGTTACTTCAGGGCTTGGAAACAAATGCAGAAGACCGAGAACAAGCTGTGAATTTGGGAGATTAAAACTGATCGGTTCAGCTGGCTGAAGACATTTAGATTTCCTTTTTTTCCCCCCTCTTCTGCCAGATGTTTTTCAAAAGTGAAGCGAATTTGTTTTATTATTTCTTTTAAAAACTTGTGAATATAGTCTTACTTCTTTCTTTAAAAGACCTCCTGGAGTGGATCCTCAAAGTTCAAGCAGTTTCTTAGACTCTGATGGAATGAGTAAACAGGACCAGCTCTCCCTTCTGCCCTTCCTTCTATCCTTCCTTTCCCCCAGTCTAAAGGCTTAACTGATACCAATGTCCTTTTGGAGTGGTTAAGGGAATTGAGTGAACGTAGACTGTATTTGTTACCAGGACAAAGGGCAAGAGAAAGAATGTCCTTTCATTTAAGTGTCTTGGCTGTCTGGAAAACTTAGAAAATGAGTGTGAAGGCAAAGCAATGGCACTAAAGAGCAAAAAAAGGATCTTTTTGCAGTCTTTCTACAGGGTGGTCTGGCTTGCTTCTGTGTGTGCAAGGTAAGAGAGCTAGGCAAAATCCTTTTACGTACTTGCCTTTTCATTTATGCACTCCCAATTACGAACACATTTATTTATGGTTGGGATTTTGAATAGTCTTGAAGAACTCACCTAAATTCATGGTTGCAGCGCCCCACCTGAAAGATAAGCTAAATAGATCAGCTCCTGCATCAGTTTTCCTCAATCTGGAACTCCTTGATGTGTTGGGCAGCACATACCAGAATTCACTGCTGGCATGACACCTGCTAGCTAGGTGAACACTGTCCTACAATTTTGGGGCAGGACCTACTTTCATCTCTTTGTGGTAGGCTGAGAGAGCACTTACCCAGCTCAGCTGAAATAAATCCACCAAACATTTAGCATAGCTGCTCCTTAATTGGAGAAATGTGAGCTCATTAGTATATGAGTTAGAAATTGCTCTGTTTGATTGGTTTACGACTACGTATATTTGCATGAGGAAAAAAAAAGTTTTCCCTTTTTTAGAAGACTCAGGCCTGTTTCACAAGAGACACTACAGCAGCAATCATAAATCAGCTTCTCCTGATTGGTCTTCTGCTTTTTGCTTTTTGAGAGTGTGCTTATACTGCGAATTTTGATCTCATGAAGTTTCAATGAGCTTGGAAAGACTGCCTGGACAAGTCCCTGCAGTTTTTTTTTTGCAACATTTTCAGAAGTGGTTGACCACTGCCTCCTTCCTAGGGCTAAGGGAGGCACTGGCCCAAAGTCACCCAATTGGCTTTGTGCCTAAAGTGGGACTAGAACCACAATCTTCTGGTTTTTAGCCTGCTGCCTTAACCCCACTAGACCAAGCTGGCTTTCAGAATATTGTGGACAGAATACTGGCTGATGGTTGAATTTCTGGGCTTGTGGAGAGGTGAGAAGAGAAGACTGCAGGGAAGGGGAATGAAACAACATAATTGGAAAGTTGGAACCACATTAAAGTACACCACACTAAAACATATTGCTGCCTATTCCATGTGTATGTCTGTGTAAGATGGCAGAAGATAGTGTACTGTGAATTCTTAGCCAATAGTTCTATAAAAAGCTGAGTGGAGGGACACATAACCTTCAGGGTAGAGGTGGTAAACAGTGATTCAGAATACTTCATCCACGCTCTGTCACATACAACTCATTCTTCCCTTCCATTTTTCTCCCAGTAGGGTGGGGAAACTCTGTTCAGGAGATTACCATCAGAAATTAGCTGGACAAACACACACGGAGAAAGCACCTACCTGCTGATTCAACCATCATAATTTGCACTTTTTTATCAGTTATGACCTAGAACAACTTACATCTGTGCTTGCTTTTCAAATGTGCAAGAATTTAATATCACTGGGGAGATTGTCAATTCTGGTTCCTCTGGAGGTGCCTGAAGATGTGCATGTCTATGTATATCAAACTTTGGTGGTGTTAAAATGTAACTGTCTAAACCAAGAGTAGGCAACCTTGGCTCTTTTATGACTCGTGGACTCCCCAACTCCCAGAATTCCTGAGCCAGCATGGCTGGCTCAGGAATTCTGGGAGTTGAAGTCCACGAATCATAAAAGAGCCAAGGTAGCCTACCCCTGGTCTAAACCCTAACAATTTAAAATGTATGTTACATATCTACATTCTCATGAGGCAAATAGATCCTCCTCCCCCATGCTCATTTTTAATTAATTGAATGGCTTAAACACATTAATATGAAGAGATATGTGTCTACCAAGTATAGACCACTTGATATTCCAACCCATTGACTTGCTTAGAGTGAGAGAAATTCCCAAAGATTATGCATTTGTTTTCTGAAGCACTGAGGTTAAGGCATCTGTTCCATTTCCTAAAAAGCAGCCCTATCTGTCATGCTGATCTTGGATGAACATGGGAGATAACCTGTCTAGGTTTAGTTACATCAGCGGTTCTCAACCTATGGGTCGGGACCCCATTTGGGGTCGATCGACCATTTCACGGGGGTCGCCAAGCAAGGCTGTCCGCCATTTTTTCCCCCTTTTCCAGCAGGTGCCTTACCTCCCTTGGGCTGGGCCAGCTGGTGGTCGGCCTGCTCTGTCTCTGCCGCTTGCCAGCTACGCCTCGGCCGGCGCAGGGGGCGGAACCACGCATGCGCAGCGCTCCCGGGCAGGGAAAGTCCTCGACTTACGACCGGTTGGGTAGTCCTCGACTTACGACCGGTTTAGTCCTCGACTTACGACCGGTTTAGTCCTCGACTTACGACCGGTTGGGGATCGCGGCATTAAAAAGGTTGAGAACCACTGAGTTACATCTTGCAGTAACTCCCTAGTTTCCCAAAATGCCAGAACAGCACATGCTGCAAGTAAAATATGGACTTGGATTTGATTTCCTAAATCAGTACCCTGATGGGACCATGTAATAACAACTTCCTTAGCAAAACATTTGAAGGACATCACATTAAGAAAACTGTCTTTCACTTCTGTGGTATATTATGAGCTGACTACAAACAGGCCCCATTGCAGCATTGACTACTAAACCTCCTACTAAGCCTCTCTTATCTCTACTACTGCATTGTCTTGTCTTCAGTGGAATAAAGATGCCAGGTTGGTTGGTTGTTTGTAGAAGATTCATCTGGGGGAGGGAAAAAAAAAGGAATTCAGCACTAAGCAATTAAAAAGCTCTCCTTTTTTGGCCTTGTTTCCTACCATATTACATTGACCTCTGATGATAATTGGGAGGGGGGGCAGACTCAAGGTAAGGAGTAGCGTTTTTAAGTGGGAGGGAGAGCTCACAGAATAAAAAGTAGATTGTGCATTGGGTTCCAGAGGCATCCATTGGGGGATGGATATCCACTATGTTTCAGAACTGTTATATTATTTTATTTGTAGATGTAAATTGAAATAGGTTGTACCTTATTATTTCATTTAAGGCAGTGTTTCTCAACCTTGACAATTTTAAGGCATGTGGACTTCAACTCCCAGAATTCCACAGCCAGCATTGCTGGCTGTGGAATTCTGGGAGTTGAAGTCCACATGCCTTAAAATTGTCAAGGTTGAGAAACACTGATTTAAGGGGAGGCAGCTTTGTATTACACTGTGTCTGTAAAGAGTAGCCATATATCAAAACTGTTATGAATAAGTAAATTTTAATAATTTTATCAAACAGCAGAAAAAAAGATTTATATGTGCTAACTACGGGTCAACATTTTTAAAAAGAAAAAAAATGAGAATAGATTCTAACATAGAACTGGAAGAATATCTAATTCCCACTGCTGACAATAGTGTCCTAAAACTATCTAACTTCTGATCCAAAGTTTGGGTGGGCAATTGCAGCATAAGAGTGGGTTGGGATTAGCTGTGGCTGCACTTTCTGGCTGCCTTTGTAAAAATACATCTTCAAAGAAAAGAAGGAGCTGAAGAAAAATAGAATTGGTTGTGAGGACTGTAGTAGTGGCACTAAAGAGCTTTAATTTGAAGCCACCTCTTTCCTCAATGGTCACTTTCATTTCACAAGTCAGAAAAAGGTCTGTGTGATTATCTTTCAAGAGCAGTGCCAACATTCTGCTATAATGGGGCATCTATCTGTATATTTTTGGCAGACGAATATGTGCCACATCACCTCTTGTTTAACTATAGGCAGGTGAGAAGAGAGATGGAGTAATAGATCTCACAAGGGGAGGTGGCCAGTAACTATCAACTTTTGACACAGAGATAGATTTCCCAGATTTGAGTCCTCCTGGAAAAATGAAGTTTGTGTGTGTACACATACACACATAGATTTTGCCAAATATATAAAAATTAAGCAATCTTTTATGAGAAATCAGCAGGGACAGGGTCGATGACAAAGTGGTTAAACTAACTTTTGAGTCTTGCCAGGAGGCAAAAGTTAATAGGGGATGGGCTTCCTGATCATAAATTTTAACCAGCACATGTTGCATTATTTAGCAGTCTAAATACTTATATGCCTATGTGATCATATGCAAATGATCTTATTAAATGATCTTAGGCAGCTGATTAGTCATGTTTGTCACATTTTCACAGCATTTTTTTAATTGTTAAGAGCATTACTGATTAGTACTAGCTTACTGGATTCTTTGGACATATCTCTGTAGACTTGGAACCTGTTTGCTGGATGAATCAGAAAACACAAGACAATACTTGGAAGCTGTGTATCTAATTAGCATTTCCTCTGATAGCATTAGCCTTTACCTGCACATACAGGATTGGGCTGCTGACATGTCACCATTAGCCCTTGGAAAAACAAGTGGAGATGGATTTTGAGATGTGTTTGAATATTAGTGTTTGAATACTACATCCATTAGGAGGTGGATGTTTTTATTGTACCATTGAATTTTGCTCTATGGGGAGAGTTTAACTCCCTTCCTTCCTTCCTTCCTTCCTTCCTTCCTTCCTTCCTTCCTTCCTTCCTTCCTTCCTTTCTTTTTCTTTCTCCCGAACATCCTCCATTTAGCAATGCAGTAAGCTTCTTAGAAAAGCAACAAAGGTAGATTATTTGGTTCTAAGCCAATGGAAGAAAATAAATTGAATCTATACTAATCAATATTAACACACACACAGATACAGACACAGACACAGACACACACAGACACACACAGACACACACACACACACACACACTGAAGTCCACACATTTTACAGTGTTGCTGAGGAACACTGCACCAAAGACTTAACATACCATAAGTTACTGGAAAGCTAGTATTCCATAATAGATAGAATGGATTAATGGATAGAAAGCTGGCCTTAAACTCTGCCCAGGGTCACGTTAGAAAGCTTGAGACTAAGCCAGGAATAGATTGAACTAGATCACTGTGGGATTTTTTCCAACTCAATGAAAGGTCATCCCATCTGCTTGATGTGGTTCTGATGTAGTAGTTAGAGAGCTGGTATGTTTTCTTTTAAAACAGTAATGCTGATCTGATTTAAAGATGTCCAGAAAAAACTGTCTAGATACAGAGCCACAGCACTTTGGCAATTAGCAGATTCACCAATTTTCATTTTGTATAGTGATGCAACATTCTTGTAAAAGGCAGAGTAAGTCTTCCTTATTCTTTCACATGTGGCAGGTCTTTTCTAAAATTGTATCTGCCAGTTTAATTTATATGTTTTAACAAAATATAGTGCTTTGAATGATTGTAGTTAGGTTTTGAAACTAAAAATTAATCACAACAGAATTGCTGACATTTTTCATCAGGGGTAGAGAAACTTCTTTTCACACAGATTCCAACTCATGACTTTACTTGGGCTCAGAGAGGAATTGAGAAGTTTATAATTTTGCTTTCATCATCACCTCATCTTCCATAGAAATGCAGGAAGCTGTTTCCATCTTTGCTGACCTACATCTGGATTTGAACATCTAAAACAGAAAATAATGAAACAGGCTTAGTATTTTGATTTCTATTAATTGAAGCAAAAGCAGAGAGAAGCTGCAGGGAGAAATTGTGTTTTACCTGCTTTTTTTTTTAGTGTGTGTTGTGGTATTCAGAACATACATTTGAAAAAAACATTTCTTTATGCTTATAGATTTTTATAATTTTTAAGCCTATTGTCCAAGCACTGTGTACTTGATCCATGTCTGGCTTGCTATGACTGGTCTGACAAACCCTGTTAGTTTAGAGGTCACTTATAGGAGCAGCTTTTAACATGATGGATTTTTCTCTTTCACATACAGAAAATGTGCATCTCCCGGCGGATATTGCTGCTTATGCTCACCTTCCTGGCATATACGATTGATTCCGTCTCTGCATATAGTCCTGCTGAAACTCTTTGTGGTGGAGAGCTGGTGGATACACTACAGTTTGTCTGTGGGGACAGAGGCTTTTATTTCAGTAAGTATAGGGGGGGGAGTGAAATGAGTTCAGCTTGGAAAAGTGCCAATATATCCATGTATAACAATACACGGTGTTTTGGAAAGTTATACATGAAACAGCATCTCAGGAGGCCTCACCTTAGCTATATATGCTATGATAGCTTTTGTGTATTGCTGGTGGGTGGCTGGGGCTGAACTGAAAATCCAGATGTGATTAAGCTCTAGTTCCTATGAATCTCAGCCAGAATGGCCAGTGATAAGAAAAGCTAAATGTGATCTAAGACTTCTTTTGTACCTGAATAATATCAGACTGCTTGGTTCAAAATCTTGTATTCTACATCTGCATGATCATACAATCAAAAAATGCAAATAGTTCTATATTCCTCTTACAGAATTTGAATATGGAACTCACACATGTCATACAACCCGCCTTGCCTACCCTACAAGGTTCCATCTTAAAAAGGAGCCGGAACTCCGTTCTGGGCGTTCTATGACAAAAAAAACCCTGGCTTACAGCCAGAATTAAGTAAACACACTGCAATCCTTTATCTACTTACTAGCCAACCAACACCCTTAACTTCATTCAGACATGCTGCAAGGTAGTCATGAATACTGAAAGTCCATCTCAGACCATGTGAAAACTACTGTTGACAACACCTTAATTAAGTAATACCCATTAATAAGTAAGAAACCATCCATAGTGGTGTTATCAGGAGAAGCAGTACATAAAAGCTTCCTTAATTATTAGGCCTAATCTAATTTCATTTGTATCTAAAATAGTGCTTTGGGGAATGGCAACTAACTAGGATTTGGAAGTTTTGCTTTCAGAAGATTTAGATTTTCACATAAAATTCTGACCACTGTGCCCCAAAGACTTCAGTGTAGAGAAAGAAAATATATGATAGTATTAGTCTTTCTTGCTATGAAAGAAAAATTCTTGCAAAATTTTAAATCTTTGAAGACAGAATTCATTACTTGGGTTGTGTAAATCTCTAAAAATCTTTTCAATTTGATCCACTGTATTACTAGTTGGTATCCTGGTGGATTGTTGTATGGGTTCAATCCATAGACAGTGGTTGCAGCATATGGGGACTTTGTAATTTAATTGTTAACACAAATTGCTGAAATATTTTTTAAAATGCCAGTCACCTTTCCTTCCTTCCTTCCTTCCTTCCTTCCTTCCTTCCTTCCTTCCTTCCTTCCTTCCTTCCTTCCATTCATTCATTCATTCATTCATTCATTCATTCGTTCATTTATTTTATAGGGCCACCTATCTCACAAAATGTGAATCTAATATTCTGGCATGTGCATATCCCTGGTATCCTTTTTTAAAAATATGCCTGTGTTTTAATTTTTCATCAAGGAAATACATGCTTATTTGATCAACAGGGCAGAATTCTAAACTTTTTGCTCATTAGAATTTATTTACACCTCTATTACATCACCCTTCTCCAACCAGATATTCCTTCCAGGCATGTTGGGATTATATCATCCAAAATTCTCAGCCAGTGTGAACTTGGCTCACATTGGCTGGGATCCTGGGAAATATAATCCCCCAAATCTGGACAGGATCAAATTGGGGACGATTATTCTGCAAAGCATCCAATTCCTTGTCTTGGTTGTCCTGTCATATTGCGTCTGGCATCTTGAGTTGTCCTGCTCCCTGCTTCCCATATTGTAGGTGGTCTGAATCCTCTTCTGAAAACACTTTTAAAGGGAAGTTGCTTCTTAGTCTCTTTAATCTACAGCTCTGTCCAAAACCACCAAAGGTCAAGACCCCAGCTGGGGCAATTCATCATCACTCTATTGAAGTCAGACCCCTAAGCTTTAGTTCTCTCTTTAGATTCTCCAATGGGGGTGGGGGAAAGGCTGGCAGTAGTTCTGAAGAAGGGATGTTGAGCTAAAAATACTCCCGCTTAGGAAGTAGTTAATCAGCAACATGCCCAATAAATGTGTTTTCTAAGCATTTCTGGCAGAAGAGGAAGAGGAAGAAGTGGAAGGTGGCATTAAGGGAGATCCAGTAATAGTGATTAGTGTTCTTATACTAGTATCCATGAAGGACACAAGATGGAGTGTTTAAAGGTAGGCATAGTAGCCAATATTTGAGAGGTCTGATTCCAGCTCTTGGGGGATTTTTGAATCAGAGCAAAAAGCCAGTCTGACATAGGTAAATGAAGCTTGAATCTCTGTGTGAATCAGGAAGAGATGAGGGTGGGGGAGAGCTGAGCGAGAGTCCAGGCATCTGACTTCTGTAAACAAGGGCTCCTGTTTCTTCCTTTCTAACAGCTGATAAGAACTTAGCTCTTTCCAGCCACTTACGCTGACAAAGCACATTCTCTCCTTTCTCTCTCTCTTTTCTCTGCATCCCTCAGAATAATACTAGGAAAAATAAGGGGGTGGGTGGTGGTGGAAGGGAAGCTATTTGGGGGGAGGGGTTTGGAACAATGGATGCTGCTGCCCAGCCACTCGACAAAGGCCCTCTTGTTGGTGCCCACATTCCTTTGTCAGGAGAAGAGAGGATTGTTTACACCCAAAGTGTTCTTACGCTTGATTTGGTGCTTGATTGATCCGATGGAAGTGGTACTCAGGAGAGTGTGTATGAAGGAGGCACAAGCTGTGGAATATTTTTGTGTTATTCAGAAGTATGGCACACACGGGGCCCTGTACACAGCACATGAACATTCCCTCTTATCCCTCATATATACGCCCCGGGATGTACAAGTGCATCTGAACTTTGACCTCAGACTTAGCCACCAATATTTATCCTCCTTGCAATTTCTGTTTAGAAAAAGAGAGAAAGAAAGAAAAAGCTAAATTGAGAAGGGGAACTAAGAAAGAAAAAGGAAGAAACTAAATTGAAGAGAGGAACTCTTATCAGTGTCAAGTCACAGCAGCCATGTGTCTTGTCTTTTGCTATGGCTGTCTTTGTTGATGAACATGATCCTTGGCCCTTCACCTGAGATGATGCTTATTATTTATTTATTTATTTATTTATTTATTTATTTATTTATTTATTTATTTATTTATTTATTAATCGCATTTATACCCCGCCCTTCTCCTAGTGGACTCAGGGCGGCTTACAGCCAGTTTAAAACAGAATAACAGTACAATATACAAATTTAAAATGTGGTTAAAATAAAATATTAATATAGGCCTTTCTTTTATTTTAAAATTATTTAAAAACCAAATTTAAAATACCCCTTA
>NW_015390348.1:4257-18392 GCF_001527695.2 Protobothrops mucrosquamatus | reverse complement strand
GGGAGCCGGCAACCACAGCCACTCAGTCTTGGAAGGGTTGAGCCTGAGTCTGTTTCTCCCCATCCAGACCCGTACGGCCTCCAGGCACCGGGCCATCACGTCAAGGGCATCATTGGGGTGGCCTGGGGTGGAGATGTACAGCTGAGTATCATCAGCGTACTGATGGAAATCCACCCCAAAGCCACGGATGATCTCCCCCCAGCGGCTTCACATAAATATTGAACAATAAGGGGGAGAGGACCGACCCTTGTGGCACCCCACAAGTTAGGGGCCTTGGGGTCGACCTCTGTCCCCCTGCCAATACAGACTGCGTGCGGTCGGTGAGGAAGGAGGAGAACCAACGTATAACGGTGCCTCCCACTCCCAACCCCACCAGACGCCGCAGCATGATACCGTGGTCCACCGTATCAAAAGCCGCTGAGAGGTCCAAAAGAACTAGGACAGAGGAATAACCCCTGTCCCGGGCCCTCCAGAGATCATTCACCAATGTGACCAATGCCGTTTCCGCTTAGAGGATAACAGTGTTTATTAGACACTGATAAATAAACATGAGACTTATTATCAGCTCTGATTCTCGGCAGTATCTAGTTAGGGGGGCTACTTGTGAGGAGATCCATGACATCTCTTCAAAAGGAAAAAAAAGTTGTCATTGTGCAACAGGAACTAGCAAAAAACAATGTTTGTGCAAATCCCAAAGGCAGCAATATATTTAATCAATAGTATAGTGCATATCAGGAGAGAACCAGAAGATTCTGGTTAAGGTGTTATGATGATCACTCTCTTCTTTGTTTCAGTTACTATCTCTAATTATAAGGATGAGAAGTTGTTATACTACTACTACTACTACTACTAAAAAATATTACATAATGGTGGTCTATGTAAAATTTCCTTGTCAGTTTACCTTTTGTTAGCAACAACATCTCACAGTTTGCCTATGAAGGCATTTATCAGCATTCTGGAAAAAACACAGCTCTCAGCTGAGCATTTGTTCCTGTTTTTAAATAGAATTGTATTTTCTTTCAGGAGAGTAGCATATAATTTAGAACATAGGTTTTGTTTGTTTGTTTCTTTTTAGAAGAAGATCACACATCAAATTGCCAGCTGTTTTGAAGTGGATAGTGAAAGCTGTCCAGTTGCTAACAAATAGCGTATACTTGGGGAATAACTTAGCAAGAAAAAAAAAATCACAGATGAGTAAAGGAGTTTGTTTTCATCATAAAAAGATAGAGCTGTGACTAACAGAAAGCAGATTGGCATTTCATACATTTTTCTCCTGGATTATGTATCCCAAACCTTGTTTTGATTACTCGCATTCAAATAAACTTGCTTTTAAATTACTGAGTTCAGTAAGCTTAGCTTACCTTAAATTTATTAAAAACCCTATTTTCAAACTAGAGTTCTGAATCAAGATTTTTCTGGACTGTCTTATTTAAAGGAACTTCCATGAAACTTTCTGTTCCACCATTGCAACACATACAGTAGTGGCTTGAAAATTGACCAGACCAAAACAGTGGGGTCAGAAAAAAAAATGGGGCAATGACAGTAATTTTGCCTCTTCATAGATGGAGAGGCTGTGTTGTAGTTGTTTGAAGGAACAAACAGTTTAGAATACAATCCCTGCAGCACCTATCACCCAGATTAAAAGGAAGTAGCATCAGATAAACAACCGGGGAAGAAACAGTACCCTAACGATGGTGGTGGGGGCATTATATACACAAACAGTCAGCGATCCTACTTTGTCTTGTACTGATTATCCTAGCATGCTAACAAATGTTTGTAAGAAAACAACCAAATTGGATCTGAACTATGCATATTGTCACATATAAGTAAAATATTTAAGGTAGAGCTAAATATCTCCTTTCAAATAATTTGATGAGTGATACATTAGCATGAAACAGAAGTAGTTGCCAGTTATCTGGGTTTTTAAAAATCTAAACAAGGCTTGTACTAACAAGTGAAATAAAATTTATTCTATACCAGCTCCGAGTGAATTGTATTCTTTCCCAACCTGGCATCTTATTTATGGGTTGGAAATAATTTACATCATTAGTTGATTGGTATAGATGAAAATAATAGCGCAATGGCACCGGTTGTAATTGAAAATTGCAAATGTTCTTAAATTTAAGGACATTTGGACCATTTGGTTTGGTGAGTTGCAAATTGGGTAAACCAAGAGCAGTTTGATTCATTTCTGCACTCCTGCTACCTTACCATCAAATGTGGAATTTGCAAAGCTCTAAATGGACCATGTGGGTGCTGCTGATTTTAAAAGAAAGAGACAAAACATATTGATCTATTTATCCATTGTCTATCTTAAATACTTAAAATGCGTGGCATCACTTATTTTCAATTGAACTTCTGTGTCAACAGGTAGGCCTGTGGGTAGAAACAGAGGAAGACTCAATCGTGGCATTGTGGAGGAGTGCTGCTTCCGGAGTTGTGACCTGAATCTTTTGGAAACTTACTGCGCAAAATCTGTCAAATCAGAACGGGACCTCTCTTCATCTCTTGTGGGTTTACCAGCACTAAACAAGGTTAGTAAAGATCCTATCTGAGTAATCAGATACATTTTTGAAAGAAAAAAAAATCCCATGGGACTACAGAGCCCTTATCTTCAGTATTTGCTGCTTTTGCAGATATAGCAAAATAATATTATCCATGTACAGATAACATCTTCTCCCTAAGCAACTATTTCTTAAAAGAGAGTCCAGAGATGGGGGTGGCTAGGGAGGAATGACAATGAATGGTAAAGTACAATATGTCCACTGCTTGTCCAAAAATGGAAGTTGTAAAGTCTGTTCAAGTTACCTATTTGCTTGGCAGAACATTGCAGGATATCGAGTATCATGCTGAAAGTGAATTGGGCATGTTGATAATAGCAATCCTATTCATGCTTATTTAAAAGAGAGCATCATGCAACACAGTGTAAATACATTGCAAATAAGCACACCAGCAGAATTGCATTGCCAGGATAACATCAGACAGGTACGGGAGACTTTGTTAAGCAGTCTTGTAAATGGGACCTACAACAAAGTACCAGGTAATCAGGCATACTGTCTTCCACGTTGCCTGTTTCCATCTCTCCTCTGTACAGGTTGACTTCATTTACCACTCACGATAGTCTTCCATGGGTACTGAGCATGCTCAGTTCTCAGTAGGCTGTTTTGGTGAAGCTCTTACCTTTCAGGGATGTCCACTGAGGAGAATCAGAAAAGTCAAGTTGGAGACTGTGACGAAAACCTTCCCTCTTTTTGTTGACATGCGTTGCACATCTGGTGAATATATGCAGGCTTTGATAACACAGTCACAGCTACCATCTTGACCTTTTGACCTCCTCCTGGAGATGCTCCTTTTACTTTTAGCTTTTTCCTTGCTACTTCTGTCTTTATGACAAAATGTTGGGTTCTTCCTGTTTTGCCAAGATAGCTCCTATTTCCAATCTCCATTCTGCTTTTGCTGAACTAAACCCCTTACATGGAGAATGAGGTCACTGTTATATATATACCAGCCTGCCTCAAGCTGGTGCTCTTCAGATAGTCTGATTGTATAAGGAGACCTTAAATCCAATACACACATGAGGAAAACGGATGAGTAAGATTTTCAGTATAGCTGAAATCCTCACTTACTTAATGTCCCATTTAGCAACTGTTCAAAGGTACGACAGTCTAAAAAAAAAAGCTTTGCGATCAATCTTTATATTTATGACCATTGCAGAGTCCTATAGTCACATGATCACTATTCAGGTGCTTTACAGCCAGTACACCTTATGTACAACTGCCGTAATATCCTGCAGTCACACAAATCACCATTTGTGTGCTTTGCAACTGATCTGTGACAAGCAGAAGTAATAGAGAAGGCGGAAGTAAAACCACAAGTCACAACTGACGGGGAAATAAGCCCGTTGCAGTCACACGATTTTCCATTTAGCAACTGCATCACTTAGCAACAGAGTTGCCAGTTCCAATTGTGGTCACTAAGCAAGAGCTATAAATCTTGTATGATGCCCGACTTTCAACAGCTATAGTGCACGCAATTAATTTGACTCAAAAATGCAATACAATGAAATGTGGATAAACTATCCAATTTTATTAGATGCCCTTGGATACCCGTGGTATAAAAACTTTTCCCAGTTTTTTCAGGAGACAAAGGCATAAAGAAAGGGAGATCTGAAGGAAAGTCATTACAGGGGTGAAATAAGCAGGGGTAGGCAACCTTGGCTCTTTTTATGACTCGTGGACTTCAACTCCCAGAATTCCTGAGCCAGCATGGCTCAGCTTGGAAACCTCTCCCTTTCTCCTCAGCATGGCTGGCTCAGGAATTCTGGGAGTTGAAGTCCACGAGTCATAAAAGAGCCAAGGTTACCTACCTCTGCCCCAGAGGAATGCATTCTCTGCTGTTTCAGTTCTGTCTGCTTAGCCATGTGACATCACAGCCCAGTGACAGTCCGTATCCTTTCGGTTTGTCATGGCAAGCAATAAACTGATCCTCCTTTGCTCTTCTCTCCTCGTTTCTTTCAGGATATCTTCCAAAAGCCTTCCCATCCCAAGTACTCAAAATACGACATTTGGCAGAAGAAGAGCTCACAGCGCCTTCAGCGAGGGGTTCCCAATGTCCTCCGGGCCCGCAGGTATCGATGGCAAACTGAAGGACTGCAGGAATCTGAAGAGTCCAAGAACCATCGCCCATTGGTTGTCCTGCCGACACAGACACCTCTGCCTGTGCACACCACCTCAGAAACGTCAGGCAGCCAGAAGTGAACTGTGCTGAACTATTTGCAAAAATGACTATTATTATTTTTCCCAGTCTCGTGGGAGGTGTTTTCAAGGTCCGGCCCCAGCCTTTTCTCTCTTGCAGACCAAGGCGGAGAGGGGAGAGCAAATGTCCTTTCCCACCAAGGAACAACAGAAAAAGGGGCACGGGAACACCAAATGAGTGGGATTATGACATCAGTGGTGGCAGCAACATTTTTGTGGCATTGTCTTTATAATTATTTTTTTTTAATCTATTGGTTGGCTTTGTACTTTCCTACCCAGTATTTTCAGCTTGAACTTAACAGGGACAGCTAAGGCACTTGAACTATATAATAACAGACTTGCCTTTCAGTCCATATACTAACCAATGAAGACAGAGCGAGAGAAGATCATGGTATTAAAAGAAGGCCAAATTCCTTATTTCAACTGACAGTAAAAAAAAAAAAGGGGGAAACAAAATCTGAAGTTTTAAAGGTTGGCCTAACCTTTACCCCATTTTATTTGTTTTATAAGTCACGATTGATATATTTGAGGGGGGGGCTGCACATTTTAAAAGCTAGAAATGAAACGATGAGGCCCACGACCTTTTTTTTTTTTAAATTACACCGTTCAAAATGTACTTGCACCTTTTAGAAAAATCACCGATGAAGTGAAAGAGTTTGGGTGAACGTAAGTTCACTTTAATGGCGGAGGCGTCAGCATTGCACATTTGCCACAGATTTAGTTGAATTATATGAAATATATATTATATATATAACTTTTTTTTTTTTTTGGCAGAAAAGCACTATTTTTAACGGGACCATTTTGTGTGTGTCTAGTAACTGAAGAGGGATTGTAATGTTTAAATGTTGTTAATGGTGCTATTGTAAGTTGGAAGGGGAAAAACAAACCCAGAAATTACAAGAGGGCAGGGTGGGAAGGACAAGATCTCGAAATATACTGAACTTGAAAATTTTTTAGCTTTTCGTTTTAGGAAAGTGTGATAAGTGTGTTCTTTTTTTTTTTCTCTTCTGAACTATAGCTTGGTCATGACCATAAGAGCTAATTGCCACTCACATGTATACATACAATAGCACACACAGGCAGAATCACAGATACATCTATATTCATTTTTTTAGGTGAAAATATATATTTTTAAAAATACTTTATTCAGTCTCTGTTATCCAAATCCTCTTACAACATGCCTTCTGCAAAGGCCTTTGCATGTATTGGAGAAGTAATCCATCATGGACCTACTCACTCTATTAAGTGTTTACCTTAGCTTCTGCAGAACAAGAGCTACTTTCCTCTTGGGCAGTTTGGTCATTTTCTGTTCTGTCTCCCTCAGCCACCATTGCATCTGGTCAACGCGTAACTATTCATACCTTTCAGGGCTTCCGAGAAGATAAACATCATGCCTAGATTTGCCTTCTTAGGATAGGTCGTTGAGTTAACAAACCTTCCTACTTGGTTGCTTTTTCTCCTTTTCCAAAGAGTAAGTTCTTGGAGAGACCTCTTGTGCATTAAACAGAACCACTTAGAAACCACACTATGTACTTCCAGTCATGGGGACGGAAAGGGGAAACACAAAGATCTTGCAAGAAAGGAGAAAGAGGAGGTATGTAGTTGCATTTGTAGAAACAGTAGCCTTTTTGGCTCTTAAGGGAGGCATAGCCATTCTGCCTCCTCATTCTTGAGGTGTAAAAGAAGAACCTCAAGCTGAATGCATTATAGAAAACTAGCAGTGCAGTTGGTTAAAGCTCATTCCTTGATTTGAGCAATGTGCAAACTGGTGGTTTTATAAAAATATCAGAACTGTTTTAATCTTAGATTCATGAAGGGAGAGCCCAGTAATCCTATTTTGTATACCCAGTTGCTTAGAAAAAAAGGGACATCTAACTCATTCTGTACTGGCTTTGCTTTATATATATTTATATATATATATATATGCGCATTTAAAGAACCTAAAGATTATACTTGAATTGTATTCTTTTCCTTTTTAAACGTAGGGTTTGGGGGCTTTTTTACACACGTTATCGATTTTTGAATTTTTTTCTATCTTGCAATCTTGAGCCACGAGGCCTTGGCACGGCCCTGTAAAAAATCAACAGTAGTTCCCTTAAGTATGAAACAGAAAATAATTACTTTAATTCAAAAGTAAGTGGAAGGAGGGAGCAAAAGAATTTAAATTCTTAAAAAGTTTTGTTCGCAAATGAGGGTTGTTTTTTTTAACAAAACGAGCCCACTTTTATGCGTAAAATGTTCACACAGGTGTATAAATGTTTTTTCATTGTATTCTCCCACCCCACCCCTATATTTAATATATCAGAAGAATGGAACAGGGAGAACTGCTTTTGTTTCAAGGGATAATAGCGATGAAAGAGAAAAGGGAATTTCTGTATAATCTGGGCTCTGTTTTTTTTGGGTTTTTTTTGGATAATTCTTAAGAGAGTTATCCTTATATAGCAAAGCAATGGCATGCTGGCTTTGGGTTTATAGGGTGTTAGTGAATAGGGTGCTCTTAAAACTTACCACTGAGAGCTTGTCAATTGGGGAATATCTTCACAGTTAGCAGGAAGACTCTGTATGCATACAGTTTTGGCACTTCCACATCTTGGAAGCTAGTTCTAGAAGACTGTACTTCAAGATAGCTTCTTTCCATCACTTTGTGTACTTAGGTACCTTAGTGTCAGATGCCTAGCTTTTAAGGATGCTTTGATAATATCTTCTCCCCAAAGGCATGTCAGATTTATTCCTAGTGACTAAATCTGAGCAAGGAGGCTTGAACAGAAGAAAAAGCTGCATGTTGGACAGCATCTTGCTTGCTTGCTGAACTTCCAGCTACAGGCACTCTTGTAAGGCTTTGGTCCTATGCTTTTGCATTGGAACAAGCCCTGTTAAACAGACTAACTGTTCAAACAAGTTGGACTGCCTATTATTTAAGCAAAAATAATAATAACAATATTGCTATCAGAGAAAGATGTGTTCTCCTTCACAAGATATGCAACTACACCAAAGGGAACATTCAAATCACCTATGTGCCTTGGAAATACTGAGTTGAAAGTTGTTCAAGCTGGCTGAAGAGATTGTAAAATCTGTACTAAGGAATGCAATGTTTGAGTGGTAGGACAGGTGAGGATGTCTTCTAGCTTTCTGTTGGAGGAATCAAAATATGACGAGGCTGGGGTTGTAATTGAGATACTTAACATGGACATCCTAGAGAAAAGGAACCCAGCTCAGTCTGTTAGGAGTTACCTGTAAGAACATCTTTATCATAACAACATAACTGATTCTAGGGGCAATTATAGTTTACATAAAAATGTTGTTGGTTATTTTCTTCTTGCATGATGGGGAAAATCCACTTAAAAATGAAACATTACTGGAACACATAACTGGCCTGTTTTCTTCAACCCCCTGGTGCAAAGCCAGCACACTTGAGGGAAAGAACACAGTTCCCCTAACTGGTCCCACTGTTTTACTTCATCCATTTCATTTGCAAAGGCTCAGTCTTTTTGGTGATGGACCTTGCTGCCTCTGCACTAAATGAAGGGAAGAATTATACTTGTTTTGTTTTTTTAGGTTTTTTTTGTGTCTCATTGTATGTATTATTGTCTGCTTAAGTTTTATATTGTGGGGAGGGTGTGGGGAAGGGGGGGGAGATGGGAATTGATGTATCTTGAAATACTTCACTTGTGTGCACTCAATTTGCCCGGATTCTGCACCTATTGTACTTTTCATTCATACAGTATCAATAAAGCAATCAGTTATAATATCTTTGTGAATGACTTTCTCTAAATATTGAACTACTGTATGTTTAATCTGCAGTTAATCATTATCTAAAGTATCTTTGAAGAAACCTATGATTGATTTAACTCTCCTGTGACTTTTCCACAGATTTTGATCTGCATATTTCAGTTGGTTAAACTTGCTTTGTGTGGTAAACTAACTGGGACCCTATTGACCTGCTAAGGCATAATACAGTTTGTTTCCCTTTGACATTTTGTGTCCTGTGATTCCAAACATTACCATTGGAATAACTTTAGGTGCTTTAGAACAATGAGTAAACTTTAGAACAATGTATGAAACTGGCCACTTTGATTAGCTTTGTACAGCAAACCGTGGTTAGGCAAACTGGGCTGTCCACCCAGTTGGTTTATTCATAGTTTTTTATTCCACAAACCATGATTAGCCAAATTATTATTTAGCATAATGTGAGCAAATTTAAATTTAAATGTTTCAAATTTTTCATGGCATCAGATGTTTTTGCCATCAACTCCCAATAATAGATACCAATTTTAAAAACCCTTCAATGCATGAAAGTCCAGCTCAATTGTCTCCATTGACTCTATTCCTCACTCCATTGCCTGGAGAGCAATTGTGAGGCTTCATGAGAGATGACAAGCAGGCCTGAATAAAATCTATTCCCACAGTGAAGTGAGTTCAGTTCCGGCAAAATAGCATGACTGGTTGCCATAAAGGTATAAACACAGACACATGAATATAGTAGCAAGGAAAAACCAAAATATATTTTTAAAGTCCACTTATTGTTATAAAGTCCTCTGAGATTGAGCATGGGGGTCAAGTTGGTTTGTTTGATCCCACAAAACTAAGCAGGATTGGAGGTCATTTAGTATTTGGATTGGACCCACTGAAGCCCCTGATTAGGCTAGGCTGGGTAGTGAAAGAAGCCACCCCGAAAATAAGAAAATAGCAAACCACTTCCATATTGTGGCTAGGAAATTCCATGGATGTCCAGATAATCACCAAGAATACGGAGCACCTCAATGGTATTTGTGCTCTTCTTTATTTAAATCCCTCTGAGGTGAATGCAGACAATGCATTCTTTTATTTCAGAATGATATTCAAATGATACACCTGCATTGAAAATGTGGAATATTTGAAGAGTATATAATCAGGATTAAAATGAAAACATCTATGATACAGAAGAGATGGCATCCAGACAACAGCACAAGCTTGCCCACGGATTCCTGCAGAAGTAACCAACTATGCCCAAAATTTATATGCCATCCCATTAATGACCCAACTCAGTCCTCTTAAGATCAGTAACAAAGAAGGCCAGCTGCAGCATTTAAAGAGGTCAGAAGGCTAGGTTCCAGCCAATTTCAATGACTTGTTCAATATTTTAAGGAGTATAAGCCTCTACATATTTGAAAGAGTGTTTACAGATTTTAATTCCTATTAATTCATTTAATATATTTGCTATTATCATAGGGGGTTATGAATAAAAAATTTGAATTAGAAAAATAATACTTAAAACTGCTAATTTGTCAAAATTAATCATTTGTTCTAAAAAGGTTTCTTAACCTCTTAAGGGATTTCAAGATAATCAGTATAATATCATTAGCAAAAAATATATATTTTATAATATGTGCCATTAATTTCTAATGTCTTTACATCCAAACTTTCTCTTATTTCTTTTAGTAAGGGTTCTAATGAGACAATAATATGTGGCAGAGCATCACACACACATTTCAAGGAGTCATGGGAAGAAAAAGCAGATACCTGAGGAATGAAGAAGCTGACTGAAAAAATAAACAGATAAGCAACACTTAATTGATTCATGTTGCACATGGTGAGATTTTGCTCAGCATCACAAACTATAAAACCTTGGAAAACAAGGGCAAACTGAATGCTTCTTATCCAGATAAAAGCTTTCCATTTTCTTTTAGCGAGACAGGCGAGTATGAATGACGAATGACGGTATATGATACTGTGTGGATGCCTATCTTGTTAAACCAAAAAACTCAAGGCCCTCATTATCATTGCAAGATCTTAGCTGTCTTTTAACTGGAATACTAGATGAAAGTCAGGGATAAATATCTCACTAAGTAGTGACGTGTGTTTTCCTTGAGTAAATTCCCTCAGCTGATGTAAGCTCTATGCCTAGCAATCTCAGCTGCTTGTGAACTATAGATTAAAGCAAGTGGGAAGCATGTGGGAAGTGCGATGAAGAATGATTGTGAGCCAGATAAAAATGCCAGCAGCACTTGGATTTTGGAAAAAGTTAAAAGTTTACAATTTATAGTACTTTAGCATTAAAAATGCCAGTTAAGTGAGCCATTATGCTATCCAATTTCTTGTCAAATGAAAGAATAGAACAGAACAGAACAGAACAGAACAGAATAGAATAGAACTGGAAGGGATCTTGGCGGTCTTCTAGTCCAGCCCCCTGCTTAAGCAGTAGAACCTATACCATCTCAGACAAATGACTGTCTAGCCTCTTCTTAAAAACCTCCAGTGATGGAGTGCTCACGATTTCTGAAGGCAAGCTGTTCCACTGGTTAATTGTCTTCATTGTTAGGAACTTTCTCTTTAATTCCAGGTTGCTTCTCTCTTTGATCAGTTTCCAACCATTGTTTCTTGTCCTGCCCTCTGGTGCTTTGGAGAATAATTTGACCCCTTCTTCTTCGTGGCAGCCCCTCAAATACTGGAATACTGCTATCATGTCATATCATTTATTCTAGGGCTTTCCCTAGTTTTATCTTCTCAATAACATTTTAACTTTATCTTCTATTATTGATTTATTAATAGATGTTTATGTACTTATGGGAGCTTTGTTGCATTATTTTAACAGTTATTAATTCTAAAGAGCCACATCCTTCTATTTATAAAGGCATTCATAATATCCTTTAAAATCCCCCCCCTTTTTTTTGCAATTTGTAGTATAAAACTTACCCCATATATGCCAACCATAGGTAAGGAACTAAGCATTTTGTTTTCCAAAACTAGCACTTTATAGAGTCCCTAGTCTCTTACATCCAAACTATCCAACAGCAAGAGTTACAAGGTTGCCCTAGATCTTATATCAAATGTTTGATCCAAGGCAGTTTGAGTATGCATATGTATTAATAGGAAAGTCCAATAGGGAAAGAACAATTTTACAGCCTTATAAATGATAAGGTAACCACAAAAGAGAGACATGAGCATTCTTCATAGTGTGAAAACAGGTGCACATTCTTTAGAGTGCAATCTACAGCTTTGATGTTTGAGAGGTGTCAACCCTCAAATTGTTATTCTAACAAGCAGATCTTGTACTTAACTCTAGAAGGGAGAAAGTTAAAGAAGCAGGGCACGTCCTTCTTGCAAGGCATAAATTCTATATTCAGTTACTGACCAACAGGCTCATACTGACTCTAAAATAAAGCATTCTGTTCGCAGGAATACAGTTAGAAATATTCTCAGATAGTCCTCTAATGCAGGGGTCCCCAACCTTGGCCACTTTAAGACCTGTGGACTTCAATTCCCAGAATTCCCCAGCCAGCATGGCTGGCTGGGGGATTCTGGGAGTTGAAGTCCACAGGTCTTAAAGTGGCCAAGGTTGGGGACCCCTGCTCTAATATAAGAACATTTCCAGATCTTTATAAATTTAAGCTTTGCAATAGGAATTGCATACAGTTAGTGCTTGACTTATGAACACAACTGGGAACAGAATTTATGTTGGAAGTCACTCCTGATTTCATGACCTTTTCTGCCACGGTTGTTAAGCAAATCACCGCAGTTTTTAAAGGAATCACACAACTGTTAAGTGGTTCAAGATTCCCCCGTGGCTTTGGATGGTCAGAAGCCAGCTGGGAAAGTCACAAATGGTCATTACATGACTATGGGGATGTTGTGACTATTGTAAGTGCAAGGACCAGTCGTAAGTCACTTTTTTCAGTGTCGTAAATTTGAATGGTCACTAAATGAATGTTGTAGGTCAAGGACTATCCATATACAGGTAGTCCTCGATTTATAAAACAGTTCATTTCAAAGTTACAATGGCACTGAAAAAAGCGACTTAAGACCATTTTTCACACTTATGACCGTTGCAGCATCACGTGATTGAAATTCAGACGCTTGGCAACTGACTCATACTTATGACCGTTGCTGTGTCCCAAGGTCACATGATCATCTTTTGCAGCCTTTTGACAAGCAAAGTCAATGGGGAAGCCAGATTCACTAAACAACCGTGTTACTAACTTATCAACTGCAGTGATTCACTTAACAATTGTGGCAAGAAAGGTCATAAAATGAGGCAAAACCCGCTGAACAAATGTCTCACTGAAGAACAGAAATTTTGGGCTCAATTGTGGTCATAAGTTGAGGACTACCAGTATTATATTGTGATTGTGATTGGGGCAATATAACGATCCTATGATTAAATCCTCATCTTTTATTCCTCTTTTATAATTTCGCCTAATTGAATTAGTAGCCCTAATATTCTTGGAATTTGCAATCCTAACTGCTATTCTTTTGGTCTTAGAAGTGTCACCTCTTATAACTCATTCTCCTGGGCAAAGGATATGGATTTTTAACACTACTTCCATGAGGCAATATTCCAATTAATCATATTTCAAATATTGACATGTATTTGGATATAAATAATAACAATAACAACAACAATAATAATCTATATAAATAAAAATGTAAATGTTCGTTTGTTCAAAATCTTAAATCTCTGAAAGTTCTTCACTTGCTTTGAAATTTTGACACAACATTGCATTCGAATACGTGCGTGTTTTTATATACCTACTATTATATAGATGTCACACCTGTGACAGGTAAAAACATTTAACCTGTCTGAGCCACAGCAACGCATGGCCGGGTACAGCTAGTAATAATAATAATAATAAAAGTTGGAAGGGACCTTGGAGGTCATCTAGTCGAAATCCCTGCTCAGGTAGGAAACCCTATACCATTTCAGACTTGAGACAATGTAGTAATTTGTGTAATGTAAATGTTACTCTTTACAGTATTTCTCCATTCAATGCAACCCTTCCCCCCTCCCCCTTCTTTTCCCACCAAGGCCTTCAGAAATGCCAATAGGATTGTTCTACAGATAAACCTGTCCTGGAATTGGATAGCGGTGAATACAGGTGGTCTTTGACTTACGACCACAATTGAGCCCAAAATTTATGTTGCTAAGTGAGAAATTTGTTAAGTGAGTTTTGCCCCATTTTCTGACCTGACACTAATTTAACAACCAATTGAGTAAATTAGTTGTTAAGTAAATCTGGCTTCCCCGTTGACTTTGCTTGTCAGAAGGTTGCAAAAGGGGATCACATGACCCCAGGACACTGCAACTGTCATAAATATGAACCAGTTGTCAATAATCCAAATGTAAATCATGTGACCGTGGGGATGGCACAACGATTGTAAGTGTGAAAAATGGTCATAAGTCACTTTTTTCAGTGCTGTTGTAACTTTGAACGGTTACTAAACAAACTGTTCTAAGTCGAGGACTACCTGTATAGACTTCTGCTGCTCCCTCTGATTTTTTGCATAGTTATTAATATATACTATCCCTTCTCAACGTTCTTGCCTCCTAAGTTCTTATACCTCTGATTTGAATTTATTTTCAATTACCACTAGTTCTGAGAAACAGTTCTTTTTTTTTTTTTTTTT
>NW_015390348.1:0-2645 GCF_001527695.2 Protobothrops mucrosquamatus | reverse complement strand
CAACTTGGAAATTTCTTCTTGTAGTGGTTTAATTGCTTTTGACCAATCATTAGCTAAGTCTTCTTCAACTCAGCAAACTCTCTCTAGGGGTGAGAAAGAGACAGAGTCATTACCTGCTTTGTGCTGCAAAACCTTCGTTACTATCATGATTGATTGCTCTTCCTCCTCTTGAGGTCTCCAAAGGAGGACATTTACTCTGGTTTTTTTTTTTTCTTAGAAAAACAGGATTGTGTAATCTTTATCAAATTAAAAAGAGAATAGCTGGGGCAGCTAAGACACCATCTCTATCGGTGATATCATAACTAAATATGTTCATGCAATCATAGAGTCACGGGGCTGGAAGGGACCTTGGAGGTCTTGTAGTCCAACCCCCTGCCCAAGGCAAGAGTCCTTATTCCATCCCAGATAAATAACTGTCCAATATTTTCTCCAGCATGCACAACTCCAGAAGGCAAGCTGTTCCACTGAATAATTGTTATGAATTAAACGTTACCCTCTTCAGTGGTACAGAAGAGCATAGCCTCTTAGTTCTAGTCTTGTTGGAGAGGCTAGCAGAAAATAATGATCATTTCTGAACAAGTGAATGAAAAGCTGAAGTAAATGTCTAGAGCAGGGGTTGGCTCTTTTATGACTCGTGGACTTCAACTCCCAGAATTCCTGAGCCAGCCATGCTGAGGGGAAAGGGAGAGTTTCCAAGCTGAGCCATGCTGGCTCAGGAATTCTGGGAATTGAAGTCCATGAGTCATAAAAGAGCCAAGGTTGCCTACCCCTGCTCTAGAGCAGGGCTTTTCAACCAGTGGTACAGGTACCACCTGTGGTACATTGGCACCTGGCAGGTGGTACGCGACCATCCTAGAAAAGTGATAGCGGGGGAGGGGAATGAGCTGAACCAGTGGCAGTACTGCACAGGCCTGAGCGAGAGATGGCTGGAGATGCAGGGCTGTCAGGGCTCAGTGGAAGCGCCAGGATCAGTGCCACTTTCCAGCTGATCGGCACTTATTTGGGGTTGTCAGGGCTCAGTGGAAGCACCAGGATCAGCGCCAGGCTCCAGCTGGAGCTCGGCGCTGATCCTGGCGCTTCTGTTGAGCCCAGAAGAAGTGCCGATCAGCTGGAATGTTGCAGCATCTCCAGGGTCTTGTGATTTATATTCAGATGCTTGGCAACTGATTCATATTTCTGACGGTCACAGTGTCCCAGGGTCATGTGAAGTGACCAAAACCTGCTGCAACCACCCAGCAGACGGGGGGAATAAAAACCAAACACCTCCCCACCCCACTCCCACTGCCAATCCTCAACAGAAATGCTCACAACAATGAAAACCTCGGACAGGAGGAAGAGCGCCGCCGGGTGGGCAGGCAGGTGTCTTGTTCGGCTGTGGCTTGGGGGGCACTTTTTTCAGTGCCATTGTAACTTCGAACAGTCATTAAGCAAACTGTTGTAAGTTGAGGACTACCTGTATTTTATCACTTTTTTCCTTTTTTGGGGGGGGGTCATCAAGTTTTTGACACCTTGATAGGCGACTGGTGGTACTCGGATATTGCCATATCCTAAAAGTGGTACAATGGGTGAAAAGGTTGAAAAGCCCTGCTCTAGAGTGTTACCCAGTGCTCCAGTGCAGAATTCTGTTTGATTAGCAGACAGCTCCCTAAGAAAACACAAATACTGCCAGTTTTTAAAGCCAGTTTATGCTAAAAATCAGGAGCCTGTGAGTTTTAGTCTGGCCTTAGGCATAAAAGCCAGCTGGGTAACTTTAGGCCAATCATTCTCTCTCAACCAAACTTACTTCACAGGGTTGTTTTTGAGGGGAAAATAGGAGGAAGCTGTATTCATCACCTTGAGTTATTTAGTAAAAATAATAAAGGCAGGGTATAAATAAATATTATACCGGATCCGAGAAGGCCTGGACTCTGACTGGGTGGCCCCGGGGGAGGATACGGGAGCAGGTCTTGAGACTGTTGTATGGGAGGAGTTTGACTCTGTGGCTCCTGAGGACGTGGACAGGATCTTGGGGAGGCTGAATGCAACCACATGTTTACTGGATCCGTGCCCCTCCTGGCTGGTGCTGGCAGCTCGGGGGGGTGCATGAGCCTGGCTCCAGGGAATTGTAAACACTTCTTAAGGGGAGGGTGCCTTCCCCACGGCCTTAAAGGAGGCGATGGTGAGGCCCCTCCTTAAGAAGCCCTCCCTGGACCCAGATGTATTGGCCAATTATCGCCCGGTCTCCAACCTTCGCTTTGTGGCGAAGGTTGTTGAGAGTGTGGTTGCGCAGCAGTTCCCTCGACACCTGGAGGAAACAGTCTATCTGGACCCGCTCCAGTCGGGCTTCAGGCCGGGATACAGCACGGAAATGGCATTGGTCACGTTGGTAAATGATCTCTGGAGGGCCCGGGACAGGGGCTATTCCTCTGTCCTTGTTCTTTTGGACCTCTCGGCGGCTTTTGATACAGTGGACCACGGCATCATGCTGCGACGGTTGAGTGGGTTGGGAGTGGGGGGCACTGTTATGCGGTGGTTCTCCTCCTTCCTCACCGACCGTACGCAGTCTGTATTGGCAGGGGGACAGAGGTCGACCCCAAGGCCCCTAACTTGCGGGGTCCCACAAGGGTCGGTCCTCTCTCCCCTTTTGTTCAATATTTATGTGAAGC